>NC_044303.2:220663374-220940874 GCF_007474595.2 Lynx canadensis | reverse complement strand
TATACATAGAATTTTACATATGTATGCTTGGTTGTATTCAAACTTAAAAAAAAGCTTTGAAGACTAAACAAAGGTGTTGGTTGTCTGTAAGGCAATACTGGACAATGGAGTGAGTGGGAACAGAAGTAGATGAAGAGCTTTCAATGTATGTGATGTAATTTATCTGATGTTAAAATATATAAAAAGGTTACTTATTCAAAATAAACCAAATAAAATTGAGCATGCTTATTAGTGACATTCAGATGTTTAAATTCTGAAGGTGAACTTGTTTTGTTTTGTTTTGGTTCCACAGAATAAGATTAAGGTTTGTCTACTATAGTTATTATAGATCATGTTTCCTCCTTTTCATACTCTAATATTTTGGGAGATTGAGGCCTCTTTCCTCACTTTATCACCAGACAGAGATTTTTTTATGATTCCAGGACAAAAAGGAGGCCAAAGATGGGAGAATTTCCGTGCAACAATGTATGAAAAGAGAGACTGTTTTGATATTTTCCTGTTTTAGACTTCCTCTCAATTCTGTGAGAATGGACTCATGATTTCTTGGGTCTCAGGGAAACCTCTTGGAAAACAGTCATAGAACTCTAAATTGATTCCCTAGACTTTGTGGGAGGCAGTGATCTATATGGCCCTGCGCAGGACAGGAGCCCTGGGTGAGGCCTGAAGCTTGCTCAGGCTACACATATGTGCTGGCCACAAAGTAGGTGATGTTCACTGGCAATTATTCTGGGACTCGCTGATCCAGCCTTCTGTGTTTATGAGACACAACTCTTATGTGTGTGATCAGTCTAGGAAACATATCCAATTTTAGTCATCTTGACGTCATACGGCAAATATTTGATTGATAAAAATAAGTTTCTGGGTATTATTTATTTTGTAGCAGATTAAAAAAAGCATTAATTTGTAACAATTCTGTTTACCTCCATTCATCAGTAATCTTTAAAACCTTTTACATAAAGAATAACTTTTTTTCATTTTATTTAGAACTCTTAACAGTACAAATAGAGATGTTTTATTATTTCATTTTTATTAAATAAATAACTGAATTTTATAAAAACAAATGTATAGTCTCTCATCTATCTATATCTATATCTATATCTATATCTATATCTATATCTATATTTAATTTTGAATCCAAGAAAGGTATATATACTTATAGGGAATATGCTGACCTTTAAGAATCTACTTCTTCTTCTTAATACTTTTCTAATTGTATTGCTATTGTGTAAGTCTGCTCTGCTGTTTGTAGATCTTGATTTCAAGAGTCCCAATAAGAATATATAATTTCCCCTGGGTAAGTAGGGGGAGTGTGTGGGACAAATGCGAGCATTGGTGATGGCCAATGGTGATGGCCATCAATCAGTTATGTGAAGACTTAAGTGGCAAATTTTCATGGCCACTACAAATTGATCTTACTGTAGTTCATCAGTCAGTATCACCTTTCCTAATGATACAGCCTTATTATAGGTTTTAATGCACTGCATAAGACAGTACCTCACAATGTTTTACTTCACCCAAGGTTATAAAATCCTGTCACTGAGAAAGCTTATTAAAGTAGCAGTCATGCCAACTACAAAATCTATGCTTATTCATCTGTCATAAAGTATATTCACAGACCACAAATCCTTGCACAGTTGTTTCTAAATCATTTTAAAAGTGGAACAAAGAAATAAGCATGGAAAATTCCAAGGCTAGCTGTTTGTTTGTCTCCCTTTCTTTTCTCTGCACATCTCAAATATTTCAGATTGGGAAATTTAATCAAACTATTAAAATGTTGCTGTGTTCATCACTATGACCCTAACCTTGAAACTTAAGCAGTCATCAGGAAGACTTCGTATTTAGTATGTCAGATCTCAGGTTAGAAGTTAGTTGGATTATTCCTTTCTTACATTACTTTTCTAAGACGATAATGTCAGGGGCATCTGGGTGGCTCAATCAGTTAAGCATCTGCCTTTGGCTCAGGTCCTGATCTCACTGGTTATGAGTTTGATAGCTCTACATCAGGCTCTCTGCTGTTAACATAGAGCCTACTTCTGATCCTCTGTCTTCCTCTCCCTCTGCCCCTTCCCCACTTGCTTGTGTGCGGGTCCTCCCTCCCTCTGTCTCTCTCTCTCAAAAATAAATAAACATAAAAAAAGGAGATAGTATTGAAAATCCTACATTGTTGACTAGTATGTTCCACTGCAATTATTTTGTCAATAGCACAGTTAAGAGGTATAAATAATAATTTGAAGAATATTAATCAAACATTTGTATTAAAAACATTATAGGTGATGTGAGAAAAATGAAAATGAAGTCTTAGGAAAATTATCTCGCATATGACTATTACTATTTACTTTTTCTACGTAATTAAAACTAAAATGACATACTATACAATTCCCTCAGGTAATAGAGTTAGACTACCTACATTTAGATGTCAGGTGTATGAATTTCCAATATAGTGACTATGAGTGAGATACCTCTCTGTGCCTTAGTTTTCTCATTTTCAAAATGGGTAGAGTAATATGAGCCACCACAGAGATGGTTGGGAAGGTCAACTAACATGTAAAATATGCTATAAGAAGCCTTATAATTGTTTTTAGTTTAAAAAAAAATGTTACTTTAAAATTTGATATAAAATAGTATACCTGAATCACATAGCTATATGAATAACGTTATAGGATAACAATTCATAATGTTGTCATTTTTCCCATTTTGGATCATCAGAGTGGCAGGCCGTGTATTGTTCCAGAAAAACTTATTGCAGTGAATTATATTTTAAAAGAAGTAGAATATAACTACACTTATCATGATGATCATCTCAAAATATATACAAATATTAAATAATTATGTTTTACTCCTAAAACTAATATAATGCTATATGTTATTTATATCTCAGGAAACATAAAAAACAAACTAGTAGAGTATGATCAATATATCTAGTATTTTTATTAAATGTGCAATATTTCAGTAGTACTGTGAATCTGAGAATAGCATGCAAGTAGAATATAGTTCAAAAGGAGTACAAGGGTTACGAGTAACCATGAGTATGTTGAAATTATGATTATTCTAGGCTTTGCTTATCCTGTAGTTCTAAAGAAGTATCAGTAGTTCTAGGGCAATACTCATGAGTATATTGGAAATAACAATTATTCTATTCTAGGCTTTGCTTATCCTATAGGAGAACAAACTGACAACACAGAAAATCATCTATCGGTTTGGCCCACTTGGATATAATTCTTCCTACTGGGCCTCAAATGTTACTAATACCAAAACACAGAAATGGTCTACGAAACATATTACATGCACATGGTACATTTCTTATCACCCTCAAATGCAGTGATCTCCTGAAGTTCCCGTAAGCAATTAAAACATGGGTTGTTTAAAAACAATTTTTTTTTTAATATTTATTTGTTTTTGAGAGAAAGAGACAGAGATAGAGCACAAGCCAGGGAGGGGCAGAGAGAGTGGGAGACACAGAATCTGAAGCAGGCTCCAGGCTCCGAGCTGCCAGCTGATCCCATGGTTCATGGTTTAGAGCCCCACATCAGGCTCTATGCTGCCACCTGTGAGCCTGGAGCCTGCTTGAGGCTCTGTCTTCTTCTCTCTCTGCCCCTCCTCCACTCATGCTCTCTCTTTTTCTCTCAAAAATAAAGAAACATTAAAAAAAAGAAAAGAAAAGAGATAATGGGACCTGTATCACCTTGAGGAGAGTGAGCATATGGATAATAAAGTGGCAAATATCATTGGCAATCATCCTCTGATGTTTTGTGTAGGCCACTAATAGGGAGTCTTAAGAATGCCCACACAAACTGCCTTTATCAGAGAACGTGCCCTGTTAAATGTTTCAGGGAGCACCCAATACTGGTCTTCATAGAGAACACCAATTTGAGTGTTCTTACTGCGTAAATATGTGTACTTAATAATATGGGACACGTTGAGGTTTAATCAACACTGGCCCCAAAATTAGTTCCCAAATTTAGGAGCTAAATTTGGCTTACTAAATCAACCCAAAATTATGTTCCTAGATAAAAAAGACCAAATAGCATCGATAGAGGGAGCACTTTTCTAAGAGTTTGTAAAAGACTATTCCATGACTCTTGAGTGGATAGGACTTAAAAACACTGGAGGAGGTCCTTATTCTCACTCAGGAAGGAGTATTAAAGATTTATATCACTATGGAATCTTAGAAACTGGGCAGGGCTTCTAGAGGCCCAGTTTGGGGTAGGGGGAGGCAGTTTATTGATAAAAACCCTATTGCTGGTCTATGCTATAAAACAGACCAAAAAAACAAAACAAAACAAAACAAAACAAAACAAAAAACAACCAAAAAACAAATCTTGTAAGGAAGGGTGGCTTTTATTAAAATATATAAGATGTTGTGACCCATGGATATTTTGGGAGACTAATTTGAAAAACCCATCTCAAGAGATAGATAACAAACTTGACTGGCTGTAAGCACAGTGTAGTTAATTTTTGTGGGTTTTTTTTGTGGGTTTTTTGTTTGTTTTTACAGTACAATTAATTTTATAAAACTTACCTGTAAACTTGTAATCATTACATTTAAATGGACTAAAGATTTCATGGAATTTTCGTGTCAAAACTTAGCCAATACTATATATAGATGGCTATTTGTTTGCTTTCTCTACCAGAAATCCATCATGTGTTTTAAGGAAAAACATAATGGAAACTTCTTGAATGTACATGAGGTTTATTATATAAAACTATGATACCATAGCAAAGCAAAAAATATTTTTTTAATTGTCCAATTTTATAAAATCCAATTAAAATGATTTCTGTATATTCCAACAGAGATTCTTACACATATAATGCTATCTATAACTATTGAACTTCATTAGATATGTGGATATTTGGGGATTTTAAATTTATTTATTTTGAGACAAACAGAAACAGCCCAAGAAAGGGAGGGGCAGAGAGAGAGGGAGAATCCCAAGCAGAGCCCAACGTGGGATTCAAACACTTGAACCATGAGATCATAACCTGAGCCAAAACCAAGACTTGGATGCTTAACTGACTGAGACACCCAGGCGCCCCTGATATGTGGATATTTAAATCCATGAACCTACTTGTAGACTTTAAGATAGCCGGCTTGTGTAGGATTTTAGTCTTCTTCTGGTTTTAGTAGGGGCCATATTGAAGCCTACCTAATTTTAAGTAAAACTATTCATCAAGGCATTTATAGATTATTGACAGAATCAATTCATTGTCACTCACATTGCCTATCTCTTTCTTACCACCTTTGTGAACCTTACTCTTCTGTCAAACTGGGTACTTGTGCCTACCTGTTTGCCCTAACGCTATGCCTGGTAGAGCTTTATTCTCTGCCTACTAAGCTCTCTGCCCTCATTCTTACCAGTCATCCACCTAAGGAAACAATTTACATGACTCTTCTCATTAGACCTGCTCCAGCACCCTGCCTTAGTTTTACCTCTCATGATTCTTATTCTATCTTGTCTTACATAATTATTTATCTTTCTATATTATTTATGCTCAATGAGAGAAGACATTGTATCTTATCCACAACCATCTCACTTTAGTGGTTAGCCTACTGCCCAATACATATCAATTGTTCGATAATTATGTTTTATTTATGAACTATAATCCCATCTGCTTTAAGAGCAAGATTGTTTATTATTTTTATGATAATAATGATGCCCTAATGGTCTTATTGCTAAAATGATTTATGAAGGAAGCAATAGCCTCTCATGGTTACTTTGAAGATCTATATAATGTTCATATAATAATACTGGCAAAGAGGCAAACCTGAGCAAGTTTAATGCAGTTCTAAAAAAACAAAAAATAAAAAAACAAAAAACCAATAAAGAAAGAAAAGAAAGAAAGAAACCAAAACAGAACACCGAACATCATTTGAACAAGCTCAGCAATTCCAATTCAAATGATAACTACCATTGTCCTTTCTCATTTCATTTTGATTTTCCAATATTGTGTTTAATAAATGTCTGTTTCTATATTCTGTTCACATTACTAATACAGCACTCAATTCTATGAGCAATGCTACTAGAGCCCTCTGCTGTGTGCTAGAAATATAACAGTTAAATATGGCTGCTTCAAATGCACTGGAAACAGTGCAGTGGTAATGTGCTTCTAGCAACTTCCTTCACGCTTTGAAACTATGTCATTGAAGTTACCAAGGTCATATTATTATAGCTTTAATGACAGTTTTGAAAATTAATATGCTGTAGTAACTAACTAGATTTTTCTCTCTGGGACTATTAGTTACGAAACAAGGCTTTGTATATGCTTAAGGAGAAAGGAATCAAGATCCAAAGCCTCTTAGATTCCTTTCTAGTTTATTCCTACATCAAATATTATTTTTGTAGACAACTATAGTCTTTATTTATTTGCCATATTTAACTAACTTATTGAGTTATTTTATTTTCAGTATATCGCCTGAGTCATTAATTAATGGGCCCCTCCCTTCCTTCCTTCCTTCCTTCCTTCCTTCCTTCCTTCCTTCTTTCCTTCCTTCCTTTCATCCTCTCTTCCTCTCTATCACAGCACCAAAAATAAATATAGACAGTATATGAACACAAAATCAGTACCCTTCTTCAAGCCCTGTAAAGAAGGATCAGAGAGGCAAACTTGTAAAATTTCAGTTTTCTTTATATTTCTTTGTAATATTTTATATTACATTGTCTCAAGTAGCAGTCTTATTGTATTAGAGAAAACTTACCAATCTTGGGCAGTTTCTCTGTAACTTGTAGATCAGAACTTTTGCAAGAATACTTTCCTTCTGATGGAGTTACACATATTATTTGAGACACAGTAGTATCCTCATTGTGATTTTGGAGAAATGGTGTTCATACTACGTTAAAATCAAACACAAACCAAAAACCTATACTTGAAATATGTTATGAGTTCAAGGGCTGGCTTTGGGTTTCTCACACCTGTATCTTCAGTGCAATACAGGGTTCCTGAAACATAGTAATTTTTCAATATATCAATTCTACAAAAATTATTAGTATTTGGACTGAACCCACAACCACTCTCAGTGTTCAGTAATTCTTTAGTGTGTTCAAACAGTGCGGTAACCTCACAGAAATCATTGTAACCTGAAGTCGATTCAAGAAATTTTATTTCTCCATAAAATAAAATAAAAAAAAAAAACATTTTGGAAAAGTTATTACTGCAAGCTCAATAAGGATATAGTTCTACAAAGTGTAAATGGTCAGTAAATTCTTATAATAAAAAACAGCCCATAGCTTAAATCTAGGATAATAAGAAAACTTGTTTTGTAAATTAATTATACAGAGTAATTTTATATTCTTTTCAATTTTCAAAAAAAAATACTTAATTTAAAGTATAGTATTAAGTGGTATGAATGCATACAGGGTAAATAAAGTTCTAAAATTTTTTATTAGCTTTAAATAAGGGTATATTAATATCAATTTAACAATAATTGCAAAATTGATCAGGTTAATCTTTAAACATTCCCTCTTGAGCTATATCTCTATTGACTTGCTAAACGAAAAGAGAAAAAAAAATCCAAAACCAAAAACAAAAAGAAACAAAAAAAAAAAAAATACACACACACACACACAAACTATTTTTACTATCACAGGGGTAAGTTAGGGCAATCATCTATCATCCTTCTCTCCCTAGGTGCTGGTCTCCAAATCATTGAAAAACACTGGACCTCATATTGTTTGGGGGTTTGAATTTACATGGTTCACATTGTGTGAAAACATCTACTCCCCCCCGCCCCCAACAAATAATTTTTTAAATATAAAATTTATTTTTGATTAGTGATTCTCCACATCCTCATATTAGAAGAGATTTTCACAGGAAAGCCCACCGAATGTGAGCAAAAATTAAATGTGTTATTAAGACCTTAGGAGAACACAACCCACCATGACTAGAAATGCACAGAATGCAGCACAGAGAGAGGAAAAGCCAGGGAATATGGAGGACCTGTCAGAAACCAGGGACAGGGATACGAAGTCCTAGCTGTGTGGCTCATAGGAATCACAGAAGAGCTGCGGAAGAAAATAAAGACAGCATTTTTAAAACAGCAACAGCAATAACAAGTACAAAACACATGAGGTGAATTTACTGTTTGCAATTTTTTCCTGAAAAAAATATTTTTAAGATGTTCTTCATGAAGGTAGAACTTAAATACATTAAAAAAAAAAAAGGGGGGGGGGGACACCAGGATGGCTCAGTCAGTTGGGTGTCTGACTTTGGCTCAGGTCATGATCTTGTGGTTTGTGAGTTCAAGCCCCATGTGGGGCTCTGTGCTGACAGCTCAGAACTTGGAGCCTGCTTCGAATTCTGTCTCCCTCTCTCTGCCCCTCCCTTGCTCACACTCTGTCTCTCCCTCTCTCTCATAAATAAACAATTTTTTTTTAAAGTAAAAAGCAAGAAGCTATGGTGAAGAGTAAATTTGATAGGATGGTTAATGTAAAAACTAATTTTCTAATACAAAAAATTATAAAACATATCAATATAACATAAGTTCTAAAGAAATGGAGATGAATGAAGTGTATTGTGGAGAAATAGAATGGGTACTTCCAACTAGCACAACAAAAGAACACAGTTTCAAGAAAAAGTAATCAATCTAACAGATGAGGGGAAGAAACACAACAATTAAAAACCACTAAGTTAGACAATAAAAATAAATCCAGATGTTAAATAATCAAAACTATGAACAGATTAATTAGGAAACTGGTTTTTTTTTTTTTTTCACACTTGATTAAATGTTCAATCTAGCTAGTTGACTTTCATGAGTTAAACTATCACTACATTGAAAGGGGAAAATGAATCATTGCAGCATTCTATGGCAGGGACACTTTCACCCAAAGAAAGCTACGACCTCTAAACAGATAAACATGTTTTAAGGTAAAAAGGACTATCAGGAATATAAAATGAAAAAAATAGAGAATTTACCCCTCAACTTCTATAAGATTCCCAACTGTGCAGTAATAAATAGGAGGGAAATTAGGACTCCTAATGAAGGACTAACAATCTTGTGGTTCTAAATTAACCCACTTGAAATGTTTCTACATTACATTTTCCTCCACTGTCAAAGTTTAGATTTGTACTGAATTATTTCAAATGTTCTATCACATTGAAACATATGTAATTTAGCTAAAGCAAATCTTTATTACTTAGGCTAATTGTGTGCCTAAAATAAATAAGATTAACAGATAACTAGTTAATAGTTGGGTAATAACTAGTACCCAAACCTCAATGAGTATTTATTTCTTACCTTATTCGTCCAATGAAAGCATTTACAGTAATCACTAATTAGTTCAAAATTTGACTATTTGTTTCATATCCACTAATATTTTTTTTCCTTTTCTAATTCTCTGGGATAACAATTAGAGAAGGAAAAGTAAGCAATAATATGTTAAAATAGAACAGCCAAAAAAATCTACAAAGTTCATAGTTATTTTCTCATTCTGATAATACAATGAATGAATACATGAAGGAATACTAATTGAGGACAGCTGAGTTCCTGGCACAGTGTTAGGTGTTGAATTGACATGTTTTACTATTTACAGATCTGAACTTCAAGCTTAGAAATTTCAAAAACCTTAGCTTAAAAGTTAGATAAAAACAAAACAAAAATCAAATTATAAATCCAGTGTCCTTCCCTGCCTCTCATTACATTGGAAAGAAATAGCTACAAATAATTAAACCAGATTTTTCAAAAGAGGCTCTAATTAACCCACGATTCCTAAATACCTCTGTTTCTATTGTTAAAAAGAAAGCCACAGGCCCAAAGTAGAGTCACTTGCCCCCAGGACATCAAGCCAAGATTTTGGTTTCTACCTCTCCTTAGTGGACTTTTAAACCTATCAATCTAGAATTCTGATCAGAATTGGTAATTTGTCACATGGGTCCTCCCATCTTTCTCCCTCCCCCCCTACACAACCAAAGGAAAATGAGATCATCTGCATGGTAAGACTTCCTGCCCCTCCCCCTAAGGAAAGGTGACCTTGCCTGAAACAATTCTTTTTTTTTTTTCTTTTGATGATAACTTCTTGTACTACCCTCCTTCCTATAAAAACCTCCCATTTCTACAACTCCTAGGAGCTCCCCTTTACTTGGCAGTAAAATGCTGTCCTATTCATGAATTGTGTAATAAAACCAATTAGATCTTCAAATTTACTGGTTGAATTTTGATTTTTGACAATATTTACAGTGGAAGCACAGATTCTAAAGTAAACAAATAGATTTGTTAACCGTGCTTAATTATTTATAGCATGCTTAATATGTAATTTTTTGTATAAACTTGAAGTTTTTAATGTGTTCTTATATTCTTGCTCATTCCAATATTTTAAAGTGTTTTACTACTCCTTACCTCATCAAATTTTAGAATATCCTGAGCAGCAGGCCTATAAGTGAAACAATAAGTAGAATTCCAAATTGGCTGTTAAACTCCGCAACAGCACAAATATTCAAATTCCGAACTCATTAACAAAGGGATTTTTATTGTTACATTAGGTCTCAGAGAGATGTAATTTGCTCAATAATGTTTTCTCGAGTGATACTGAGACAGGAAAACTAAGGGGACCCCACGGAAAACTGCTTTTCTCATGACTTTTCCTGCTTCTATTTTTGTTGGAACCTGCATTCCCATCTTACACACAATTTACAGAACAGATAATGTATATCCTTCTTGTAAAAGACAAGGATTTAATGATTTCTTTGAAGTCTTCCAGCACAATAGGTAACATCTAAGGGGTGACTGAGTGGAGTCATCATTAGTGTTTTCCAAAACCAATGACTCATCAAGACACCTGCCTCCAGGGCATACGTGACTTATGGAGAAGACCTCCATACCCATCCTTGTTCCTGGATTATTGAGAAAACACATGCGCAGACACCACCCTCAATAAAAACCCCAGGCCCCGTGTGAACAGGAGACTCACTTTTCTTTTCCAGTCTCCCAGATGCTCTGTCTGGTTCTATACTCTCTATGTCTTCAATACACTCTGCTCTCACTTCATCTCAGTTGGCATTTGATTTCCAACCAGCATAAGCCAGAGACCTTCTTGGCTGGTCCTGCGGAACCTCCTCTGGGTCCTTGGACCCAGCCTGCCTGCATCAATATGCTGCTTTTGCATTCTTCCTTCAGCACTGTGGTACTCTGTGACAATCATCTGCCCAGCTGCCCTGAACATTGGATACTGATGGATAACAGTTGCTTTTCTTTCTGGGCATTGCCTTCAGCTGTAGAGAGCTGTATGATGGGTTATACTTCCTCCTAGCAAGAAGCCCTCATCCATAGCTGCTTGTGATGGCAGTGTAAAGCACCAGAGCCATCCCAGTCCTGTGGAATCTGCTGAGGACACTGCCAGACTTTACTGAAGTTCAACTTCTTCCTTGCTCAGTCCTAATTTTTTTCATTCCTGACTTCAGTTACTATTTTAAGCCATCTCCATAAAAATCACAATCATAGATTCTGTTTCCTAGGGAACTTGACCAAATGCAATTGGTACCAGGAGTTTTCATAGTAAGGAGATTCTAAAATAAGTTGCTAAAGCTGATAATTACCTGGCTGACAAGGGAATATTCCATCACTGGCTCTTGGAAAATGGAATCTTCATAATTTCTGAAAGTTTGTATAAGTGTAGTTGTTAAAAATTTCACTGGTGGTGAATTAGTATAGCATAATATAAGAACGTTCCCTGAGAGGGGCAATGTTTCCAGAATTTGATATGTTCATGTAATAGTAACTGTAAGGATTATGGTATTGAATGGATACTTATGTGTGTCAATGCATTGCAAAAAGAAGAAAAGCTATGGATAATTAATTACCAATTTAAAGAAAAGTATGAAGACAATCATTCTCTTTGGCCACATGTTAAAAGATTTTCATCTTCTACAGTCAGAGCAAGAAAAGTACTTAAGATCAGATCCAGTATTTAATTATAAAGCTAGTGAAGCTCAAGATAAAGTTAAATTCTCAACATTGGTAAGTCTTCTGTACCAAAGATGGGACCCAGATTTGAAAGGAGTGAGAACTTCATACTTGAAATAGAGACATCTGGGCTCAGTAACTTGAAAAATCTGAAATCTCTAGATTGCTGAGAACCCTATGGAACTACAGACATATCTCCCTCCTCTTGGTTAAAGTCTAGCCTTAATCCCTATCTTGAAAACAATAGAGGCTTCTGCCTTGAAAGGAAATGTGCAGTGCCTTCAGAATCTCCTCTCACCTGCTCTTCAGACTGTGAGACTCTTAACTAAGGATTATGTCATATTATAACCCTTCACAGAAGCCCTTGCTTTGTTAAGATTCTTCAAGATCTAACAAATATTTATCAGGAAGATCCAATAGAGGATATATAGGATGGATCTTATGGGGACAAAGTATAATATTGTATAAAAAAGATCTGATGCTATGATCTGGAATTTAACACCATCAGAATGATTGTGAGAGATGACAGCAAAACACTGTCAGAGTGGATCTCGAAAGCTTGGAAATGAGATGGCCATAGTAAGTGATGGTTATATGCCAGAGTGCCATGACTGATACTGGAAAAGTATATCAAAAGTCTCAGAAAAGGAAACATTTTCGCATGAATAGATCCTGATCAACAGAAGGAGGGAGGGGTGCTTTACACAAAGAGGGGAGAGGAGAATATGTTTGACACAAATTGGCCCATTAGGATGTCTCTTTTGGCAGTCTCAGGCAAGAAGGATATGGTGATCAGGAGAGCAGACTCTACTGGATTGGGAGTCTGTGTCCTTCTGTCAAATACGTCATGTAGGTCAGTAGAGGTTCTAACTGAAACTGAGGGGATCCAGAAGGGATAGTGGAAGAAGGAGACAATGAGGCTCTTGTATTAGCTGAGGCTTAAGACAACCCTCACTGTAGGGGCTAGAGTTGTTGTTGTTTTTTTTTTTAACCTTTCATTTAATAAGTTTCCCCAGAATAACAGACCACCCATATTACCGAAGAAATGATTCACAGATGGGATGAACTGATTCTCTGAAGCCAGGGCATCGAAGAAGTGCTAAGAGTGGACTGTAGTGAAAGCTTTGGTGGATTACTCAGATGCTCTTTCAAGGCAAGGCACTCATTCCACCAGCTGTGAGTTGCTGATGAGCACCACTGAGTTCTTTCTAGCAATTGTCCTCAGCTAAAGGAAGCTGCCTCATGATTTAAGACAAAATATGCTGTGAGATTTGTTGATATTAAAGATTAAAGGATTTAATATTAAGTAAATAAATGCCGCTATGGCATGAGTCAGCTTGATTAGTAAATATCCATATGCATGTATATGATGTGTTATAAAATACATAGATGAGTCCTTGAGAAATTTAAAATAGTTTGATGTGATGGTAATATAAAAAAACTTTGGTATATTTTAATCTTGATGAGAAAGTGAATCTCACTTTTGCGAATTTTTCCTGTCATTAAAAATAATAATAATATATATTAAAGCAGTCAAAAATGTGTCAATGGCCATTTAGGATTATCCTTACACATACTGGATAAACTTGTGGATTGGAGGAAATAAGTATTTGAGGACATCTTATGTATGAGAAAAGTAGTATTAAATATAGCTTATGAGACTTTCATGACAGATATGTCAACAATAAGATCTATTTTCTGCTCTCCTGCACTGTTGGTCTGCTGATGGGGATGCAAAATGTTCCAGTCACTATAGATTACGGTATGGAGGTTTCTCATAAAAATTAAAAATAGAACCACTGTACAATCCAGCAATTCCATTCCTGGGTATTTATCAAACAAAAACCAAAAAAAAAAAAAAAAAAAAAAAAAAAAAAAAACAAAAAAAAAAACAAAAAACAAAAAACAAAACAAAACAAAAAACCCTCAAAGAATAACAAACAAACAAAAAAACCCACTAATTTGAAAAGTTACATGGATCCTTATGTTCATTGCAGCACTATTTACACTCGTCACAATATGGAAACAACTGAATTGTCCAACAATAGAGGAATGGGTAAAGAAGATGGGATATATATATATATATATATATATTCCGTAGAATATTACTTAGCCATAAAGAGGAAAGGAATCTTGCCATTTTTAACAAGATGACCCAAGAGAATATTATATTAAGTGAAATAAGTCAGACAGAAAAAGACAAATACTGTACAATTTCACATATAAGTGAAAAACTAAACAACTAAAAACTAAGCAAAGGAACAAACAAGACAAAACAGAAACAGACTCATAGAGAGAACCATCTGGTGGTTGCCAGAGGGGAGGGGAGTGGAGGGATCAGTGAAATATGGAAAAAAGTAGGAATTGGACATGAGGATACAAAGTACAACATAGGGAATATACTTAATAATATGCAACCACTTTGGGACAGAAGGTATCTAGATTTATCCTGGTGTTACTTGCCTAATGCATATAAACATTGAATCAGTATTATACACCAGAAACTAGTAAAATATTGTATGTCAACTACACTACAATAAAAAAGTTCATCTTCTCATTTTCTATGTTAAATACTCAAATTGCACTAATCAATGTTTACTCATAATAGTTTTTTAGGAAAAAAAAAAGTTATAAATGAAGCTGGTATATGCTGCAACTCCAAAAAGAAACATTTAAAAAAATGTTATTTTGTTTAATGTGGACCATAATAATTAGGATATATCAACCTATGATCTAAATAACAATTTTCATATTTTATGCCTGAATCAAGTATTTTCTTGAACCAAGATAGTTAAAAAAAAGTATAATATAAAATGAACTATATATAGCTGACATTTATTTTTAATTAATTTTAATTTAAACATTTAATTTTCAAACTTTATCGCCTTTAATTTTTGATGACATTTAATTTTCAACTTTATCCCCTTTAATATTTGATGAACTCCATTGACCATGTTATGAAATATTATGTTATTCCCATACCTGGTTTCTTTTGTTGTTTGTTTTGTTTTGTTTTGTTTTGTTTAGACTCTTGATTCTCTTTTCTTCCCCCTCCTCATCAGTACAAAGATCATCACTTCCTTATATCAGGAACATGTATGCACGGTCTAAAAATCTGTTATTACTTAGTTTTAAGCAATGTCTATTTCTGATGTGTTATTCCATAGATCCGTCCAGTGCTGAGAGTTAAGGAGAGCGTATGTTTGCCAATGGCATCTGCTGACCGTATACTGCATGTATCAGTATGTTTCTCAAAAAGGGCTTTCATTTGTTGTCTTTGAGTTCAGCTGGAGGTGTTTTTTTTGCTTGTTGTTGTTATTGCTGTTTTGGCTGAAGGCAGCTATTTCTATGACAACCTTCTTCTTTGTCAAAAAGGCTCTAATGCATTGGCACATACCAACCAAAATTATCCAATATCGATCACTCCTTTATTTATCCAAAGGTGTGAAATGCACTTAACACTAATTTTCTATGAGCTGACTTACTGGAGGGGATAGACATCTAGTAAGATTTAAAAATATAAATTTCATATTCTGAAAAATGATTATAGAGAATCTGCCAATTATAAAAATCAGCAAGACAGTGGAGATGCCGGAGCCAACATTTATATATTTTATTCTTCCATGTTCTTTACAATATCCTTTTTTTGTTATTATTTTAAAATGTAATCTTTACATTTCTCTGGAATGCTCTATGGAAATGTAGCTATAAGGTGGCTACTTGTAATTTGAATACATTTGAAACTTCAAAATGTTATACATAGAGAAAATTTATCCATATAATCAATTTATTAAATAAATGGGATCATAATAAACATGCCTATTTTATTTTAGTACAATTTGCACATTCCCTGCTTGTTTCCTCCTTGTTCTCATTTCTCTCATTCTTACCCTCCTTCTCTTCCCCCTATCCTTTATACCCATGTTAAATAACCGACATAATTATTTCTTCATAATCGTAAATTATCTAATTGTTCATCTTTGTCCTGTTTGTTTACAACATAGGTCGTATTACTTTCGAAATATTGGACCATAACAACGGGAATAATAACTAGAGGAATAATTGCATAATGGCATTACAAACCCTTGAAAATAAAACATGTAAGAAGAAAATGCAGCACACTTTAATAAGGAAAAGTATTTGAACTGAAAATGAATTTTTACCCCTAAAAGTTTATATATCTATTCCTTTTGACTTTCTTATAAGTTAAGGAGAAAACCAATTCAAAGCAGTATATCATCAGCTTTAGCAACGTAATTTGTGGTAAATTGGCTCCTCCCCCAGGAACAAAGTATTATGGCACCTAGATTATCACCATATGATGATGTCATTACTCCCTGATTGCCCACTGAAGCAGGTGTCAGATAAATAGAGTAAGCATTTGGTGCATGTTTGGGAAATTGAGTAAAATCATTGTCTAGCAATGTAAAAATAACTTTCTGACATTTCTATTATCCACCTCTCCATCTCCATCCTTAAGTGCTTCAATATAGTTTCTCAGGCTCTTATCCATAGCACTGATAAGATAAAACAGTAGCTTTTGCATTAATTAAATTAGAAATCCAAAGAGTGATATTTATCTAGCATTCTTTTAATATTTGTATAACTGATTGTGCTATGTGCATGTGGCATGATCCTGACTTGATCAAAGGGCTTGATGACCACCATGTGAAAAATTTGCTAATAGAAAATTAGCTTGATAAACTAGAAAAAAAAATATCAAAAATATGTCTCAATTATTTGGTAAAAAATTCACAAACAAGAAAATGATATAGAATACATGAATTAAACTGAGTAGTTACCCAATTTAAAGTGATAGAGGGGAGACAGCAGCCCACAGCCTGAGAAGTGTAATTTTTTTTAAGATCTTGAGGTATTGGTGCCAAAAATATTTGTTGTTAAATATAGGAAGAGGCACCATTACGTATTATATATGATAGTGAAATCTATTTCAAACTCTGGATCCACTGACTATTAACTTCATTACATTTAGCAGTGATTTAACTTTATGGTGCCTCAGGTACTTGTGTAAAATTGGGGAAAAGACAGTGCCAAAGATATAGAGCTATTGTGTGAATTTAATTATATAGTTCACTTACAATAATAAGAATGGTGCCTGAAAACTAGAAAGCTCTCACTAAATATTACTTAATATTAGGAAATTCAGGTAATGGTTGAAATATGCAGCAGACCAAATAATATTTCTTTCTATTAGTTCTGTGAATAAGAAGCAGATACAGCTACATCCCTTGGGAAGACGGTTGGAAGGAGCCTTGAAAAAAAAATCCTCTAATACCAAGTTGATGCATCAGGCATACTAGTTAAGAAAGGAAAAATTTATATAATATGAAATTAAAAAGTAAAGTCTCAACCATGTAGGTTAAAAAACACACGGCAAGAAAAAAATGAACTTTAAAATGTTTTATAAGCGGGTTTCCATTCTATTTATTTGGGTTGTTTAGTATGTGGAAACGTAGGCATGAAATCAGACCTGGACAGAGCTCCCTGTACTGATAGTACAATATACATATATGGTAACTTGAATTTGAAACTAGAAGATACTGATATTTAGCAAGTTCTTTTTTCTGGACTTGACAGGGGAGACTCCATCCAGTATTCAGTAAAATACAGGAATGACTGTGGCAGTAAAGGGAAGAGAAACCAGGAGCAAGCCATCAAACAAAATCATTTAGGAAACACATCATATTAGACCATGAAGAAAATTCACATTATTTGAAAGATATAGTTTTACTATATTATCTTTTACAAAACCAAAGCTAATTTGTTGCCTAGTGGTTTAACTGATTATTCCCCTATACTGAAGGACTGGTCAGTAGATACGTTAATACTCTCAGTGGTAAGGGTTTAGCAGGTAGCTGCTTGGACTCTTGGGTATAATGCTATCACTACAGGATATGTTCAGAGTGAGGTGAATGTGAATGCCCCAAACAAGCCCTATTATTTACCAAGTGAAATATAATATGGACTTTAGCTAGGATCAATAGAGTGTACCCTAAATGTAACTAGATAGCTAATAGCAATCGCCAACAGGAAGAATATAGAGATAAGTGACTTCTACAGTAATTAATATATATAATATGTATTATAGATATTTATATATTATATATTATATTATGTGCATTATATTCATACATGATATATATTATAATATATTATATTTAATTATATTTGTATTATATACATTGTATTATATACATGTATACATGTATACATATATTGTATTATATACATTGTATACATATATATACATATACAATGTATTGTATATATTATATACAAATATATATATATTTTTTACTTTGTAGTCTCCCAAACTTTCTGTGACAGTCCGTTGTCCTTCAAAACTTAGAATTTACCCTGAGCATTGAAATCAGAAATGCAAGCTTTGTTCTTTCTCAAGATAGCTCTGGCTATTTCAGTCTTTGTGTCAAATTTGGATACAAATTTAGGATTTTTTTTTATTTCTGTGAAAAAAATGCTATTGTGTTTTGAGAGGGATTACCGTGGAATTTGTAGATAATTTTGGGGTATTATGGACACTTTAGCAATATTAATTCTTCCAACCATAAATAAAATAGAAAACCCAGAAATAAATTCACACAAATATGGACAACTAATCTGTGTCACAGACTAGTGTCACAAACACACACTCAAGAAAGGGACAGTCTTTTCAATAAATAGTGTTGGGAAGACTGGATACCCACATGCCAAAAAAAAAAAAAAAAAAAAAAAAAGTGTAATTTGGCCCCTATCTACACCTCTCACAAAAATTCACTCAAAATGAAGGCTTAAATATAGGACCTGAAACCATAACATTCTTTGCAAAAAAGAAACACATGGAAATCTCCTTGACATTGACCCTTCAATGATTATTTTTAATACGGGATCAAAAGCACAGGCACAAAGCAAAACTAAACACGTGAACTGAATTAAACTAAAAATCTCTTTTGCATAGCAAAGAAAATAATTGACAGAGTGAAAGACAACTATGGATGAGAGTAAGAATTTGCAAACCATATAGCTGATGAAGAGTTAATATCCAAAATATGTAAAAAACTCTATAATTCAAGAGCAAAATAAATAAGTCAATTAAAAAGTGGGCAAGGACTGAATAGATATTTCTTGAAAAAGAGACCAGTATACATGGCCCAAAAGGTACATGAAAAGGTGCTCAAATTAATAATCCTTAGAGAAATACAAATCAAAACTGTAAGATATATCACCTCATACTTATTAGGAGGACTATTATCAAAAACATAAGAAATAACAAGTGCTGGCAGGGGTGTAGAAAAAAGGGAATACCTGTACATTGTTGGCAGGAATGTATTTGGTATAGCCACTGGAAAATGTGTGGAGGTTCCTGAAAAACTAAAAATAGACCTACCATATGATCTAGTAATCACACTTCTGGAAATACATCTGAAGAAAATGAAATCAGTACCTTGGAGAGAGATCTGCACTTTCATGTTTACTGCAGTATTATTCACCTGAGCTAGATAGGGGCAACCTAAGTATCTGTCAACAGATGAATGAATAAAAAATAATATAGGGGGAAGAGGGATAAAAATTATACACAAAACTAATTAGATATGATATATATATATCTCATACCATTGACCGTACTTGATTTTTATTTCTCTACACCTACCGTTTCTTTCCTAATCAGTTACAAACTCATGTTGGTTCTGCTTATATATGGTCCTCAAATTGTCCATTTTTCTCTTCTCCCAATACTACTGCTGTAAAACACACCATTATTACCTCTCACCTTGCTTATTGTAGGTACTCATATTATCTATCTTCATTATATTTATATAGAAATTTTAGAGTATTCTATTTCTTAAGCCAGAATATGATAAATGTTTGACTTATATTTCCACTTGCATGCTTACAGTATGAACATAGTTGTCCTTACTCTCCATATTTGCACTACCCACATATCTTATGCTATATGAACTTTCCTGGACTTTCCTGTGTGTGGCAGCAAGAATATCTCTTCTACATTCCTTTGCATTCCCATGTTCTAGTCAATGATCACGTAAGAGATTCCAATAATCTTTATTGAAGTAATAATGAACTCTAGTACATTTTTATACAATAAAATAGTTGCCAATATCTCCTTTGTCATCAAAAATAAGATAAATGTCTATTGTCTAGTTTTCAAGTGCCTTGCATTCTTAGGGGAAGGAAAGGTCTGGCTTATTAAGAAGATTTATACTCCTAAGACGATAAAATGTATAACTAACACCAGCCCAGTAAAACCCCTTTATTCTTCATAGCTTAAAAAAAGCAAGCACAAAACCATAATAGTGGGCTAAAGATAGTTTGTTATGTAGATAGTGGGCAGTATGTATGTAAGATGTATTGAATTTGGACTCTGATTCTGTATCCCTCTCTGTATCTATAGCCTTGTCATACCTCATTGTAGGCAGAGCCCCCTTGACTAAGCTTGGCCTTATGACTCGCTAAGGACAATACACAGTCCCTAAATCCAAGGTGAGGCTGAAAAATTATGTGTTTTCACTGGCTTCCTTGAACTTTGGACATCACCATGAGAGGATCAGGGACCCAGGAGGAGGAGAAGAATCATGGGAGCAGTGCTACTACATTGGAGCTATTCTAAGCCAATATTCTCCTACAGCAGCAAATCCCAGTAACCAGCAGGCGCATTAGTAATAATAAATATTGTTACATGCCACAGGATGTTTGGTGGTTTTATGTAACAAAAGTTAACTGATGCAGTTTTATTATACTTCATTTAAAGTACAGGCAAATCTGGAGCATTATTGCAGCGTTCATTGTAATCTACCCCTGAGGCTGATCACTTACCCATTAATAAACATAGTTTTTAGTTAGTTTCATATTAATTTCCCCAAAGCTGATAGGTAAACCTGTATTAGGAAAATCAGGGAAATAAAGCTATGAAATACTGTTAAATACATGAGCTTTAAAGGGAAAAAAAAAACAAACAGTGGCTTTATGCTATAAAGAATAACAGGTAAGTAGGTTAAAATTATTTAAAGTGATGTGGAATACTGTGTTTCCCTGTACAGAATTACAGGTAGTATTTCATTTTGATCTTTGAAATACACATGTACTTGTCAATTCTCCCTGGAAAATAATTCTATTGGCAAATAATTATTATAGTGAGGAAATAAGTGGTATGATTTATGTTACTAACATTTCTTTATATTTTCCTTATAAAATAAGCTTTAGTAACTATGATAACGTTCTATTTAATTATGTATTACCTCAGACTTGAATAAAAAAATCTTGTAATTAAGTTTTACAAATTATCATGGTTCTTTGATGTGGGGTGAAAATACTGAATAGCTCTGTCAACAGATTCTAGATGTGAGTTATTGGTAATCCATTAGAACAGGCAGCATGTAACATTCAGATTCTCAGGTTAAAAGACAATAAATGTGTCTGTATTTTTATTCAAGTGCTATGACATATTTTGTCTTTTTTTTTAATGCAGTAGCAGCTAGCACTTTGTGTCCTATAACATGAGGTCTGTTTGATAACTATTATCAAAACATCTGTTCTTCTGTGTATGCCATTTCTAAAATGGGTATTTTTATGCCTCCCCCGTGGTATAATTGAATCCACTTTTGGCTTGCGTATCTTATATGGATTTCTGGCTCTACTGTTTCGAGAGTTATTTTGTTCATGGCTATTATCAGTTTTAAAATTCATTCAATGTGGAGGGAGAAGATAAATCTTGCTTTATATTTTGTGATAAAGCAAACATTGTGCTGTTATGGGGTTCAGGGTGCCTGATAAGGGGTCTGAGGACAGTTCCTAAAGAAGGATTTAGAGCAAAATTGTCAACCATCAACATTCTCAGACACTGGAGGAATGGGGCCCCATGTCTTTTGGGGGGAATCTGGGAAACACACCACAGCATGAATTACATTATTATTACTTTTTTGAGAGAGAGAGAATTGAGAAACTCACATAGTGGATTTAAAAATTACCTTTTTTACAATTTCAAGAAGGCTAAAGAAGGGTGCCAAAAATGATATAAAATGCCACATGGATCCAATCAGTATATACGCTAACATACACAAAAAACATTAACTTTATGTGTACTATTGGTGCGCATGGAGGTTAGTCATTTAATGATGTGCTCCATATTCTATAGTTTTATCAATTTTAAGACCTTTATTTTCTTCGTATTGTAACATTTCCCAAACCAGGCCAACTTAATGATCACTGATGCCAGGTTGAGACATTGTTGTTGAGATTATCTAAATATGTCTGAAATACCTTACAGCTATTTCTGTTTCCTCACCTCAAGTGAAATGTGTGCATCAATGATTTCCACTTACATTTAAATAAATTCTTAAAAAAATTAATGTCTATTTATTTTTGAGAGAGAGAGAGAGACAGGGTGAGAACAGGGGAGGGGCAGAGAGAGAGGGACACACAGAATGTGAAGCAGGCTGCAGGCTCTGAGCTGTCAGCACAGAGCCTGATGTGAGGCATGAACTCACGACCACAAGATCATGACCTGAGCTGAAGTCGCTTAACCACTGAGCCACCCAGGTGCCCCCTAGTAAATTCTTGTTTAATTTTTGTTTCATAATATTGCCACCAGCCTTAACAGTTCAGGAAAGTTTGTCAAGAATGGGGAGAAAATGTTGGAACAACACTGGAACACTTTTAAGAACTGATGGGTCACACATGCTACATTAACAAACTGAAAGTTAAAGAAAAAATGCATGATATCTGAATAGATGCAGAAAATGCACTAACAAAATTCAACATTCATTCATGATTTTAAAAAAAGTCTTAACAATCAGATATAGAAGAATGTACCTTAGCACAATAAGTTTATATATGAAAAAGTCCATGGTTAACATCATAATCAATGGAGGAAAAACTTAAAGCTTTCCCTCCCCCCAGAGCCAAGATAAAGCAACCATGCCCACTCTTGCCATTTATATTTAACCTAGTACTGGATGTCCTAGCCAGAGCAATTGGACAAGAAAAAAAAATAGAAGTCATTCAAATTGGAAAGGAAGAAGCAAATTACCTCTGCTTGCAGATTACATGATTATATATGTAGAAAACCCTAAAATCTAAGCAAAAATAACTGCTAGAACTATTAAGTGTAGTAAAATTGCATGATAAACAATCTACATACAAAAGCAGTCATTCATATACCTGCAAACAACAATCTGAGACTGAAAATAGAAACAATCACATTCAAAACAGCAACAACAATGAAATAAATATTTAGGAAGGAAATAACCATAGAGGTGAAAGACTTCTCACTGAAATGTATAAAACATTAATGAAAGAAATTAAGGAAAAGAAAGATAATTAAAAGACATCCTGCATTCACGGAAGGATTAATATTGTCAAATGTCCATATTACCCAAAAAGATATATAGATTCAAGTAATTTCTATCAAAATCCCAATGGATTTTTTAAATTAAAATTGAAAAGACAATCCTAAGATGTACATGGAGCTACAAAATAATTTGAAGAGTCAAACCAATATTTACTAAGAAGTACAAAGCTGGAGTCATCACACTTCCCAATTCAAAACTATATTACAAAGTTACAGGAATCAAAAAAGTATGGTACTGACATTAAAACAGATCTACAGATCAATGTAACAGAATAGGGAAGCCACAAATAAATTCATGCACTTATAATTAACTGGAAAGAACATATAATAGGAAAAGAATAGCCTCTTTGAATGGGCTTGGAAAAGGATATCCACATGCAGAAGAATGAAGTTGAACTCTTATATTGTATACAATAATCACCTCAAATGGATTAAAGACAATCTAAAACTTGAACTAGTAAAATTACTAGAAAAAAAATGGGAAAAAGAATCCTGACATTAATTTAGGTCCTTAATTTTTTGGATATAACACCAAAAGCATAGGTATCAGAGCAAGAATAGACAAGTGGTATTATATTAAATTAAATAGTCTCTGCAGAAGAACGATCAACAAGTGAATAGGCAACCTATGGAATGGGAGAAAATATTGGCAAACCATATATCTGGCAAGGATTTATATCCAAAATATATAAGGAATTTATACAACTCAATAGCAAAATCCAAATAACAGATTTAAAAAATGAGCAAACGACCTGAACAGACATAAAAGAAAACAGACCAATGACCAACAGGCACCTAAAAAGGAGCTCAATAATTATCAAAGGAAATAAATCAAAACGAAAATTAGAATTCATCTTATACCTGTTAAAATGGCTATTATCAAAAAACAAAAAAACAAACAAACAAAGGAGCAAGAAATAACAAGTGTTGTCAAGGATATGAAGAAAATGTAAACTTTCATACTGTTGGTAGGAATGTAAATTGGTGTAGACATTATGGAAAACAGTATGGAGATTCCTCAAAAATTTAAAACAGAGCTATTCATTTGATCCAGCAATCACACTTCTGGCATATATACCATAAAAACAAAATAAGTATCTGGAAAAGGTATCTCCACTTCATGTTCTTTGCAGCATTATTCACAATATTAAAGATATGGAATATCTTGACCCTAAATGTCTATCAATGAATTAGTGGCAGATTTTAAAATGTGGTAGATACATAAAATGGAATATTATTTAGGCTTAAAATGAGTGCAGTCCTGCTGTTTGCAACAACACAGATGATACTATGGTCATCTGGAGGATGGTTAAGTGGAGAACATTACGCTAAGTGAAGTAGGTTACAGTAAGAGAATATTGTATGATCTCACTTATATGTGGAATCTAAAAGTGTCAAACTCCTGGAAACAGAGATTCAAATGCTGGTTGCAGAAGCTGAGAGTAGGGAAACAGGAGTGCAGTGTCAGTTATGCAAGATGAATAGGAGGTTCAAAGGGCTTCCAAGATTCAGTTAAGCAAGATGAATAAGATCTGGTGATGTAATATACAATAATGTCACTGTAGTTAAAAATGCTGTGTGAAAATTGGCACAATATTTTACTTGAAATTTGCTAACTGGGCAGGGTAGATCTTAAGGGTTCTCATCGAGAGAAAGCAAGAAACCAAGAAAGAAAAGCAAGCAAGCAATCAAGAAAGAAGAAAGAAAGAAGAAAGAAAAGAAAGAAAAGAAAGAAAGAAGAAAAAGAAAATGAACACATAACTATATGAAGTAATGGATATGTTAATTAGTTTGTGATAATTCTCACAATGTATACGTATATCAAAGCATCACATTGTAAACCTTAAATATTAAATTTATTTCTTAATTATGCCTCATAAAACTGAGGGGAAAAAAAGGAATGATGCCTCAGACATGCTTGTAATTGTCCATCACACAGTGTTATTGGAGGAAAATACAGTAATAAAGAATTATTTACTTACAGTTACACTGTAGTGTTTTGTTTTCTTGTGGTAGATGAAATAAGAGTGTGTCTTTGCATTGTGGTGCATTATAGATGATGAAATACAGTTTTAAGATATTTTATCCATAATTTCTTTAATAATTATCAAAGTTGTACTATAAGACTTTGAATCTGAAAGTGCAGTGTAAGGAAAGGGAACCAAGAGTGGACGAGGAAAACATGAAGCAAAAAAAGGGCACAATAAATATTAATATTATGTCAAATAAAATTGAGGAGCATACCTATTAAATATTAATGAGGAATTTTATATAAATTAAAGTACTAGGATAAAATCACAGAAATATACCAGTGAAGATTATGTATGCACAAGATTAGCTAACACTGTAATATAGAACTATAAATTATTACAAAAATAGGGGCGCCTGGGTGGCGCAGTCGGTTAAGCGTCTGACTTCAGCCAGGTCACGATCTCGCGGTCCGTGAGTTCGAGCCCCGCGTCAGGCTCTGGGCTGATGGCTCAGAGCCTGGAGCCTGCTTCCGATTCTGTGTCTCCCTCTCTCTCTGCCCCTCCCCCGTTCATGCTCTGTCTCTCTCTGTCCCAAAAATAAATAAACGTTGAAAAAAAAAAATTTTAAAAAATTATTACAAAAATAAAAGAAACTCAGAGAATGCAGTTGCATAAAAAAAATTTCAACATTATTTGTCTATAACAAGTAAATGGGACAAATTGCAATAAAATATTATTAAATATCAAAAAGATTAAATAAATACATTTATACATAATGGTTTAGAAATATAGTTTTCTTTTTTAAAATTTTTTAACGTTTATTTATTATTGGGAGGCAGAGAGACACAGAGTGTGAGCAGGGGGGGGTAGAGAGAGGGGGAGACACAGAATCTGAAGCAGGCTCCAGGCTCTGAGCTGTCAGCACAGAACCTGACATGGAGCTCGAACCCACAAACTGTGAGATCATGACCTGAGCCAAAGTTGGTTGCCTAACCAACTGAGTCACCCAGGCGCCCCTAAAATATTAGTTTTCTATAAATCTTATATGGAAATTTCCAGACTATCAAATATATGCATGATGCAAGATAACCCAAAGGAAACAATATTCAATTAAAGAGTAATCAACAAAAGCTGGGCAGATATTTTTTAATGCAACATGACAAAATAAATCAAAAAAATGAAAAATAAAATAAATGGCAATCTGTATCCATTCTCACCTAAAACCTTTAATGTAGTTTATGTTAATTTTGGCCATTTTTCCTTTCACATATTTCTTATATTTAAAAATATGTCTGATTCACTCATGTAAGACCCTCTGTCTTCACTTTTTTTCTATTCCTCTATTTTTCCCAATGTTTTCTTTCCCTGTCTTCTCTGCTTCTGTCCCTTCTCTTTCTCTTGTCTTCCTCCTTTTGCTCCTTCTCTTTTTCCCTTTCCCCTTCCTTCCTCCCTTCCTTCCTTCCTCCCTCCCTCCCTCTCTTCCTTCCTTCCTTCCTTCCTTCCTTCCTTCCTTCCTTCCTTCCTTCCTTCCTTCCTTCCTTCTGTTTTGTTCTTTTAAGTCTTCTCCTGTAATATGCAGAGAAAATCTATGCATCCTATTACCCTTAGTAATCTTATCTGAAATGTTAGGATGGTATATAATTGAAGATTAAATAATTATTTAGAAATCAAATCTGTGATCTGCAAAGGCATGTAATGGCTGCTTCTGAAAGTTAATAATTATTTTACTATTTACACAATGATTTTTACTTTTTAAAAGTCATTTTTTTTCTTGCATAGTTTATTTATTGAAGCTTTTAGTTTTATTTTATTTAGCTTGACTTTATCTGCTGATCCTAATGGTAAGACAATGTAATGATAATTCTAGACATATATGTAATAAGTAATTAAAATTCATGGAAACAAGAAGAATGAATGAGGCAAAATAAATTTGTAGATGGTAAGCTGTTAAAAAAGAAATGAATGTAATTTATGCATAAGTAGCATTACTAAAACTATCACATTAATGGAATAATGATCACTGATAATATTATTTAAATATTTCCATGTCTGTCTGTTTTGGTTTTTGCTTTTTAAGTTTTGTACAGCATGTGGATATATACAGCACAAAAGTAAATGAAAACAAAACAACAATAAACAACAACAAAACAAAACGATAGTTTCCCTTTTTAACTGAAAGTAGTGTTTTTCTTTGAAACCTTTAGTAGCTAAAGGTGGCCAAGGCTAAGTGACCTAAGGCAAAGAATATCTCTGCTTTTTCTGAAAGTTTGTTTTTGGGAAAGATCCTCATTTGTATGGCAACCACTTTTTTTTTTTTTAAAGCAAAACTCCAATTCAGATTTATTTCCTTTAGTGAAAGCAGGTACTAATATAAGTCTTCCATAAAGGAGAGAAGTGGCATAAGGAGAAATTTTGGGAAGTGAGGGATACCTGTACTGAAACTTTCTGTGCACGATGGAGAATATTATCTTGACTTGTTAATTTTTTAATTACCATAATGATGAGAGTAGTGAAATTGTATCAGTTAATGAGGGTGTTTCAGACAATGAAGTGGAGAAAGGCATGAGAAAATGTAATTTAAATTGGTTTATATCCATGGTTATTTAAAAAAAATTATCTCTATTTTGTATGATGAAAATATAGCACATAATAGGAAAGCACAAGATGAATCCAGCAAACAGGGAATAGTCATTCTGCACTTTATGACTTGAGCTAGTTGAATCAAATTGCCTAGCTGTCTTTGCTTCCATTCTTTATCTCTAAATGGACATCCTTACGTGGAAATACTTATTTAAGACATTAGGTAGTTCATAATAAGTGCTTAATTTACTGCCTGACACCTATCATGCGGAAGTTCATTATTATTGTTATGGTGCATATTACTAGTATTAGAATTTATCTTAATTAGTAACCAAGGTATCTTAGACTAAAGCTTTTACAAATGTTTAAAACATTAGTCTTTCTAAATCATTTAAATGTTTATGAAATGATCTTATCAAGACAATAGTTTTTGTGAGTTTTTTTTTTCCTAGTCCTTAGTCCAATTCCTATGCTACTTGGAAAATGTCCTTTATAGTGATTAGATATATAAATAGGTTTGCATACCCATTTTACTTCTTTTAAAATAATTTTTTAAGTTTTATTTATTTTTGAGAGAGAGAGAGAGAGAGAGAGAGAGAGAGAATGAGAGAGGGCGCTCAAGTGGGGGAGGGACAGAGAGAGAGGGAGACCAGAATCTAAAGCAGGTTCCAGGCTCCAAACTGTCAGCACAGAGCCCTATGTGGGGCTCGCACTCGCGAACCATGAGATCATGCCGTGAGCCGAAGTCGGGCGCTTAAACCGACTGAGCCACCCAGGAACCCCCTTTTACTTCTGTTTCAATAAAACTTTGTTACTAGGAAAAAATATTTTTTGTTCTTACGTGTTGACATTGCATGTTCTCCTTTGAGCTAATGATGTTAGCATAAAAATATTCCACTTTTATACATATGCCTGAGGATTTTTCTTTATTTCTCAAACCAACATCCAGGTAGAAATTTAGGGTTTGGGGAAGAAGTATGGTGGCACAGTTGCAGGTAAAATTAAGGTAATTAAAGAGTAGAGTGCAGCCTGCTAATGCTCTGAAGACCTAAAATAGCTAATATGAAACAACAAAAGATACACAATTGAAGGCTGTTGGTCCAACTCAGCACTGCTAATGGGATGGCCAGTTATTTTGTTCTTCAGTAATTGTTTTTCTTTACTACTTTGAAATCACAATTTACAATGAAGTATGAGTTGTACGTAGATGTGAGTAAGGGAGGAACAGCATTGCATAACAAGATATCCCATGCTTATGGACTAAATTGCTTTCTCTGATCTGTAATTATTTTATCTTCAGTTTATCCTGGTTCCTTTTAGTGAAAATTATAGTTTCAATACTACAGTGTGAATACCAGGGTAGCCCATTGATTCTAAGTTAGGCAACATTTTGAATCCTTCAGTGGACATATTTAGGAACTATTTTTAATGAGAAAATGACATATTTATTCACTTTTTCATCAGATAAAAAGTGCAGAAGATGTGCAACATGGATCTCAAGGCTTCCAAATATGGAGGCTTTATCAGTTTAATTCTCTCAGAAAGCTACTCCTGCGTGAGAAGGATTCCAAAGAAATCCGATTACACAAGATAAGCAAAATGAGGAACTCTGTTCTTAATACACTGTGGCAAAATCCTTTCTTCACACTCAAGGCAAGTGTGTTAATATAAAGTTTCTCTATATAGAAAGATATAAATATAAAATTTCTCTAAGCAACATCTCCCAAAACTGTTCAGCAGAACACAGTATCCACAGGATGTTAATAGCTATCACACAATGAAATGTTTTCTAGAGTGAAAGAAAGTATGGTGAGTGCTGATTTGAGCCGTCGCCTTTACTGCAGGACTTCCTCCCTAGGACTTTCAGGAGGAAGATAAAATGTGCTGTGTGGTCAAAACTGAGGAACTATACAGTACTCTCAAAGCATCTAGAACTTTGCTGTATGTGAAGTTCTGTTGACATTAGTCGTAGGGCTATATGAATTTAAGTATAAATTAATTAAAATTAAATAAAATTAAAATTCAGACACTTCGATTCTTGGCTAAGATGAAGTAATAATGACCAGATTTACTCACCCACATGTAGCAACCCACAAAACAAATGAAATAAATGGAACAATAATTTTTGGGACACAAAACAGTACATTGGACGTCCCGAGAGACTAGAAAAACAACACATGTTAGCACCTCAGTTGCCCAAAATTCCTGCCCGGAGAGTCTCTAGATCCTGGCTTGGGGATGGTGACCCCAGGCAGACACTATGGAGTCTATAACTTGAAACAAAGCTGGGAGACTAAGGAGATGAAGGCAGTGAGATTGTACAGGTGGAGTGCTCAGAGGAAAAGGCCTGCACACAAAGAGAACGAGGGAGGTCTACAGAGCGGCACATGAATGTTGAGCTGAGTATTGATCCACGCAGGGGTGTGAGCTAACACCTGCGACCAAGGATGAACACATGAAGAACATTCCTGCAGATCAAGTGTCAGCAATAGTCCTCTTGCTACCAGACACACACTTGCTCGCACACACACAAACACACACCACACACGACCAATGGCCAACAAATCCATGAAAATATCTTCAAAATCATTAGGGAAATGCAATTAAAAGCAACAAAGATACAAATTTACCCACTTGAGTGGATAAAATTGAAAAGAATGAGGATAACATATTTCTGAGAATGTGGACTAACTAGAATTCTGTTATTTATATATTAAACATTCAGTTAACATGTGTCCCAGCAAGTACACATTTAGGTATTTACCCAGAGAAATAAAACATAGTCTTACAAAATACTTGTAATTGAATGCTTATAGCAGGTATAATCAGAGTGGTCCTCTTACAATTGAATAATACACAGAATAAGAATTGCATAGACTAGTGTATTCATGATAACGTAAATGACTCTCAAAATATTAAGTTGGGAAGAAGGTAGGTTATAAAGTACATAACATACATTTTTAAGTTTTCACCCATAAAAAAAGCTCTGTAAAGGAAAAATGTACATTTTACTGTATGTAAGTATATAGGGAGGGAGGACATTTTTTCAAGTGTGTGTGTGTGTGTGTGTGTGTGTATCTTATGAGATCACAACTCTTTTTGATAGAGCTAAATTATTTCTATTCAGTATTTTAAATATATTTATTAAAATAATTAGAAGATAATAAGGACTCTCAGATCTTAGGGCTCCTTATGTAAACTTCTCTTTTCCTCTTTTGTAACAAAAGCTATAAAAATACGATTTTTAAATAGATGGGTAATAGCAATATTAACAAATATCTTACTGGAAGTGATGGTTTTTATTTTTGAGTATAGAATGAGAACATGGGCTTCATTACAAATTATTTAGAGAGGAAATCTGAAAATGTACAACACACACAAATGAGTTATATACATGGAAGGAAACACAACAAATCTATACTCAAAGTCCTCTCTCTCTCTCTAATATATATATATATATATATATTTATATAATTTATATATGTTTATATATATATAAAAATCTTGGTACTTGAGAAGGATTTTTTCAATGTATGGTAAACATTAAAAGCAAACAAAAAATGAAATCCAGTTTTAATTATTTCCGGTTTCCAGTTTCCCATTCTGAAATCCACCATCATTCTGAAAGAAGCAAACACTCACTTTCACACAAAAGTAGTAAAGCAAGCCAAAATGACTTTTGTTGTTGTTCTTGCTCCAAGAGGAAACCATGTCCACTCTACTTGGGCACAGCCCTTACTCCAGATTGCACAGGAATTCATATTGTTGAAGGAAAAACAGATATGCAGTTTGTGGCCAAGAAGTAAATGATCTCATTTTACTTATTTGCAAATGATACATGAGTCTGAGCATTATAATACCATTTCTTCAACTAAGCTTGAGAAAATGTACTAAGTCTTTCTGTGCTTAAAAAAGAAATAGGCTCATTTTATTCAGGACAAATAAAGTATTTGAATGGGTAACACGAAGTAGCTTAAAAAGTAGAATAAGGATATAGGGTAAATGTTACAGGAGACAGATTTCAGCTTGGTCTTAGAGGAATCTCTCGCTGCCCTAAGCCAGATCAGAGTACATGAAAGCCGCAATGATGAAATCTCTATTTTTGATAGAATCTAGTATCTTTAATTCCCCCCTCTTGGATATAGCAGATATTTAGAACATATACCAAGTACCTTTATTTGTTTTAATGTCTCAAAAACATTAATTTACTATATGTCGATGTCTCTATTTTCCTTAAAATATTTTATTATGTGAAACTCTTCGCCAATGAAAGGAGATTGTAATAGAGAAAGAAACTTAGATTTAAGAGGGACTTTACTTTTATTTTACTTTTTTCTTTGCTTAATTTTGCCGGTTCTGTAAAATTCTTCCAAAAGGAAAAATGCAATATTGTAGAATAAGAGTGTTTATTTAGGGCTTGGGCCAATTTTCATGCCATGGGATTCTCCAGTGTGATTCCAAACAGAGAGAACAGGTCAGATGCTCAGGATTTGCTGGAATAAGAACTCTCTGAACTTCCGGTTAAATAGATGTGTCCTCTCTTTTGATCTGGAGATGAATGTATACCTTTTAGGCCAAAAACATTAATTCTACATTATACCGACTTTGAAATATTTATTATGAAGAGACTGACAAAAGTTCCCGTGTCTCTCACAGTCTGCTGGATCTGCTCAGAAACACTGACACCATGCGATGTCTCACACTGAATATATCAAGGGACAGAGAACAAGTTGATTGTTACAAAATGGAGTGATTTTTTATGTTCTTAAGAATTGCATTTACTCTGCAAGTCTTCTATATCAAAAAGTTAAATGATTTTTTTCTAATTTGAATATTTTCTTGGCTCAAAAATTGCCTTTCTTTAAAAAAAGAAAAAAAAAGATTCCAAATGTTTAGTAACGCCAAGGGCATTGTAGGAATGAGTTATGTTTTAGTGAAAACTGAATTACCTCTGGGGGCCTGGGTGGCTCTGTAGTTAAGGGTTCAACTTCAACTTAGGTCATGACCTCCTTGTTTGTGAGTTGGAGCTCCCTGTCAGGCTCTGTGTTAATAGCTCAGAGCCTGGAGCCTGCTTCAGATTCTGTGTTTCACTCTCTCTGCCCCTCCCCCAGTCATCCTCCCCCTCCTGCCCCTGTCTCTCCTCAAAAATAAACATTAAAAAAGTAAAAAAAAAAACAAAAAAAAAAACTGCATTACATAGTCTTATTTCTGGAAAAGTTGATCAAATGTGAATGTTTATATAAAGCCAGAGGTCTCTGGTTTACACTGAATGTGACCCCCTCTACTGGCTGCCTCACATTACTGAAATTTCTATTGTTAAACATTTCAGTAATAGCATTGTATTGGATGCCTAAATAATTAAAATTATTTAATGTGGAATCACACAATACTCACATTCCCTGTAGATCTGAATTAATTATGAGTGATTTTTGAATTGCAATTAGCAGTTTTAATGTGTAAATAATCCTGTATTTTCTCAAAAAGCGTTTAGCACACTTCTCATTGTACCCGTTTATCTTCTGCAGTTTTAATCTTGTCTAATAATTTCTATGCTTATGTATTGATTGTTCACTAATTCAGTAGCTGACCTCTTTCTCTAGGAGCTTCAGAGTCATCTGTTTCTCCACTAGGTCTTGTAAAGATACATTGATACACAGGGATCAAATGTCAGCTCATCTGCTTCTTTCAAATCCTACTCTCTCTCTCTCCATTCTTTATTTAGATTAATTCAGTCCAACCAATCATTAAAGCAAGAATTTGGGTAGTTGTGTGGACTACATTCTAGATTCTAATTCCTTCTTCCTTTTTCTTTTTTTTTTTTTTATGTTAGTCATTTTTCAAGACAGAGAGAGAGAGAGGTTGAAAGAATGGAAGAACAGAGAGAGAGGGAGACACAGAATCTGAGCGGCTTCAGGCCTGAGCTGTCAACACAGAGCCACCTAGGGGCTGGAACTCCCTAACCAGATCATGACTTGAGCAGAAGTTCAACACTTACCCACTGAGTCACCTAGTTTCCCCCCTAATTACCTTCTTTTACAAAAGAACTCATATGCTGATTCCCATCAGAAAAAATGTAAAGACATTTTTTTCTTTTTACATTAAACATTACCAAAAATTTTGGCCCTCATGATTTGGCTACCTGAAATACTAAAGTGTCCCAATCTCAATCACATTCAATATATATTAATTACCTAGCTGCTGTTCCAAAATTATTATTAAGAAAAAAAAATCTTCTATTTTATTTTATTTTATTTTAATTTAATTTAATTTAATTTATTTATTTAAAACAAAATTTTTTTTAAATTTTTTTTCAACGTTTATTTATTTTTGGGACAGAGAGAGACAGAGCATGAACGGGGGAGGGGCAGAGAGAGAGGGAGACCACAGAATCAGAAACAGGCTCTGAGCCATCCAGCCCAGAGCCTGACGCGGGGCTCGAACTCAGGGAGTGCGAGATCGTGACCTGGCTGAAGTCGGACGCTCAACCCGACTGCGCCACCCAGGGCGCCCCTAAAACAAATTTTTTAACGTTTATTATTATTGAGAGACAGAGCATGAGCAGGGGAGGGGCAGAGAGAGGAGGAGGCACAGAATCCGAAGCAGGCTCCAGGCTCTGAGCTGTCAGCACAGAGCCCCACGTGGGGCTCAAATTTCCCAAACTTTGATATAATGACCTGAGCCAAAGTCAGACGCTTAACTGACTGAGCCACCCAGGCACCCCAAGCATGTTCTACTTTAAAATCTAAGAGCTTTCTTTTAAAATTCAATATTTTATATAATCTCCTTTGTACGACTAGGAAGTCTTTTCCTGATTCCTGCCTCTTAATATCTCTGTGGGGTCGTTATGCATTGTTTCTTGTACTCATCTTTGTATCCCCAAACACAAGTTGACTTGTGATTTCATGTTTCTTTCCATGCCTTTCATAATGCTACTTCTCATATACTCACTCTTTACTGTGAGACAGCAGTTCTTCCCAGAATGAGCTCAGACTTCACTTCCTTCATGAAACCTTCACACACTTCACAAGCTTTGTGGACTGTCTTACTTTTGTATCTATCTACACATGTGCTTATAGCTCTTATTCATCTTTGGTTCAGTGGTGCCTTGAGGACAGACCTCAAGGTTTGCAGTGGGCACTGGTAGACTATTCTGAATTTAGGGTCTGTTGGTTACTCAGTTTGCATTGGACAGAGTTGAAATTTTGCTGAAATCCACATGCCATTAGCCAAAATTCATCCACAATTCAATGAACCCAACCAATAAAATAAAATAGTTTTACAAATTCCATTTTCAGTGTTATGGATTCAGAAGAGTTATACATTCTGTGAGTGAATCTTTCTGAAGTTTGCATTTTCAAGCAAAGTCTCAAGACTAAATTTTAGAAATTGTTATTTTTCAAATTATAACTTGAAAAATTACACCTTGTACTTAAATGACATTTAGCAAATTTTCATTGAAAATAAAACAATAGTTTCAGAACAAAATACATGCCATTGCTATAATTAGAATTTTTATTAATAAGTTATTACTTCTTAAGTTAATACTTTGATTAATATAAAGTTATTTTTTCATATTTCATATAAGAAAAAAAGCATAAAGAATAATAAGCAACCTGCCCATAACCTGGTAAATGGAGAAGTGAGGTTTGAAATACGGATTTTTGATACTGAACTGGTACTTTAAGTATTACTTTAGTTACATACACAGTATTTTATATTTTATATTCTAATGAGTTGTATATTTTCCTATGGCTACTTTTATATTTTTAATATTTATAATATTAAAAATAATAAAATTTAAAATAATTAAAAATAATAATTAAAATTATTATATCTATTATATATTATTATAATCATATATTATATCCTCCCCCTCCTAATATTTTCAAATCACTTTTACAGTACGATACTTTTATTTCTTTGTATCGCAATTTGGAACTCTTAAAACAATTCATGTTTATTTGTTTTTGAGAGACAGAGACAGAGCACAAGCGGGCAGGGCAGAGAGAGAGAGAGGGAGACACAGAATCTGAAGCAGCTTCAGGCTCCCAGCTGTCAGCACAGAGCCTGACGCGGCTCGAACGCACAGACCATGAGATCATGACCTGGGTCGAAGTCGGACGCTCAACCGACTGAGCCACCCAGGCGCCCCTGGAAATATTTTAAAGGCATATATCTACATTTACCAATTAATCTAACTTCAGGATATTACAGTTATAAAATAAACTCTTGGAAAAAAAAAAAAAACAAAGTTAAGTGAAAAAAATAGAAAAACGTTGAAATCAATTGATATGCTTTAAAGTATTCACAAATAATGTTTCAAAAATTATTTTAAAAACATGATTCTTTATGATAGTGGGTTATCATGTCAAAAGCTGATATTGACACTAAAATAAAAATTTAACCATCTATCATAGGGATAGAATGTGAAGAAAAGGATCTGGTTGTCTGTATGGTGAGGCTCTTTTCTCTATTTCTCTATTTATAAAAATTTAGCTAGTGATGAAGAATACTTTCAAAACAGAAGAACAAAAGTTAGAAGTTATTAAACAATACTTTATGAATTGGTTATGTATTGTTAGCAAAATATGGGCATAATAAAATTGTGTTAAATTAGTGAAATATAAATATTAAAGTTATCATTTTATATGAGATTTTTAATACAAAAACATGAATAAAGTGTCCTTAAGATTAGCTAAATATGATTTAAGAGAAATAACTGAGGTAATCATTTTACAATTTACATATATACATATATGTACATATGTACATATACACATATATACATATATATACATATATATATATTATTTATATCCTGTATGGAACTTTAACTTATAGAGTGATATAAATCATTTTCCCAATGAAACTGGTAAAATAAAAAAAAAGAAAAAGAAACCTAAAGAGACACTGACATATATTTATCAAGTGTTAATAGAATGTATTTAAAGATACAATTTTTAAATATAAAATAAAGGCCGATAACCGTAAGCTACCAGCCAGCCCATGACCAAAAATGAGATTGAAAGAGAGAGAGGGGGAGAGAGAGAGAGAGAGAGAGAAAAGAAAAGAAATCAAAGATTTCCTAAAGCCTTGATGATAAATGTCTTATGAACCTAATGACACATCCATGGAGTCCCGATATTAATATTTTACCTAATATGAAATAATTTAAACCATATATTTCAGTTTATGGAAAATTCCTTAAATTTTTATTAGTACTTCACTTAGGAAAATGGAAAAGTAAAATAGTAACTATTTAATTATTTAAAAACTATATTTTATTTTTAAAAATATCATTTGACAGTTTGCAAGAGACTTGGCTATAAAAAATATACTGTTTGAATATATATAAAGCCAGCAAAAGTAACCAAGCAATGTTAGTAAACTCAAAATTTTCACGATCAAAAATCTAAAAGAGATAAACCTTCGTACCAATACACAAGCCTAAGGAACGTGAGAGAAAAACTTCACTGGTATAGTCTTGAGGTTTGGGATGCGAAAGTAGAGTCTGAGAAGAAAAAGAAGCCTGGGTATAAAATGAGTGAGAGTGGTAAGATTCAGAGAAGTGTTGTGCCAGCCTGGATTTTTTTTCAGTTGATGCTTTGCAGTTTTTTTTTTTTTAATTTGTTTAGTGTTTATTTATTTTTGGGAGAGAGAGAGATCAAGTAGGGGAGGGGCAGAGAGAGAAGAGGACAGAGGGTGCCAAGCAGGCTCTGTACTGACTGACAGATCATGCGAGATCCTGACCTGAGCTAAAGTCAGATGCTCAACCTACTGAGCCACTCAGGGGCCCCAGTGCTGTGCAATTTTGTATCCCTATGACTTACCATGGAAAACATACATTTGAAGGTGTAGGTCAGCAAGAATGATGTCCTGAATCAGGAGTATCTTGGGGGAGAAGGTCTTACAAGTATCTCTTGGACTAGATATCTAAGAAGAGGTGGGGCGGGGGGGGGGCATTAGGAAAAATTATTTCTCCTACATTTTTGTGCACTTTATTCATTAAATAGCTTTAAATTTTTATATGTAAACGATTTTTTTTAATTTTTTTTCAAACGTTTTATTTAGTTCTGGGACAGAGAGAGACAGAGCATGAACGGGGGAGGGGCAGAGAGAGAGGGAGACACAGAATCGGAAACAGGCTCCAGGCTCCGAGCCATCAGCCCAGAGCCTGACGCGGGGCTCGACTCACGTACCGCGAGATCGTGACCTGGCTGAAGTCGGATGCTTAACCGACTGCGCCACCCAGGCACCCCAAACGATTTGTTTATTTCATATGGAAGTAGGAAGTAGAGCATTTAAAAATGATTTTACATTAATTTTTAAATTTAAGTTGGGATGATTCTTCTAAGGATGAGAACTAGAATCCAAATAGATCACATAAGTAAGCTTTCTTATGGAAGATCACTTCAAATTTCATAAGCACCCACAAAGTGTTATGAATAAAATGTCATCTAAGAGACAATTCTATACCCTCCATTGAGGCTATAGAAGGCATGTTAAATGATTCTTATGCTTGTAAGGAATAGAATTGCTTTATTATTTATTATTATTTTAAACAACCAGGGAAATGTGGGTGGTGGAGACGCTTGGATCACATCGCCGTGTCTTCTAACATCTGCTCTCGGGAATTGGTGAGTATTTTGTACCATATTTCAGCCTTACTCCAAGCTTGAAATGTGGCACAGTAGTCACTATGAGCACTGGCATATATCATGGCCATCTGGCATATTTTGGCAAAGTGCAGTCCTAATTTCATAATGCTCTAGGAAATAGTAACATATGCTTCGTGTAGTATTCTATCCAAAATGATAAACCAATTCATTGTAATTCTAAATTATACTAATCCTGGTACTAGCACTGTTGTGAACACTGTTTCACTGTGTGTATGTATGCACACATTGGTAATCTTATAAAAAATGAACACATTTTTAATTTTCTATGAAAGTAAAGATGCCTTCGAAACACACACACACACACACACACACACACACACACAGCAGACCAAAATTACACAAAGATGCAAAAGGAATAAAGGAGAAAAAATATTCTTTCTTTACCATTCCCAAGCAATCCACTGCTCAGTTATATAACTGACAACATTTTACATACATTTCCATATGCATGTACACATTATATATAGAGTCAGACCCATACATACAAAATTGCAAATGTATTTTAGATATCAAGGCTATACACTGAATATTTCTCTACAACTGTGCCTAATTTATCTAATACACATTTCATTTTTAACATTACTATATATACATCTACCATAGTCTTTATATTGCTTTATAGTTCTCCATTGTACATCTATATTAAAACTACAGAATTTTCTTAATCCAACTTATATTGCTAGTCATTTGTTTCTAGGGCTTTGCTGTTGGGAGTAATTATAATGCTATTTAAGTATATATGTAAGTGTATACCTGTGTCCTTGGTGCAGCAGATTGCTTTAGATTACTGTTAACAGTAGAACTGAAAATTCTGTCCCAATACGTTACTGGTTACTTTTCAGTAAAATAAAGAAAGTGAGCAGGTTCATAAAGCTAGACAATTTTTGCTTTAGTCTATGTACAATGCTCAGGCATAGATACACAAATACTGAGCATTTGCATAATGTTGGCATTGTGGTAGATTCTTTATATTACAAAATTAAATATAAATACACTCCAGCCCCTGTAACACTAATATTTTTCTTAACCTAAAGCCTACTTAGTCAAACAGTAGTACATATACAAAGCTTTATTTTGACTGTTATTTGCACAATATGTTTTATATCTTCCTATTCTCACATTTTCTGTGTCCCCAACTAAAAATAAGTGTTTTTTATGCACAGTATTTTCTTTTCATGTATTTGGATTTCAGTAGCTTTATTATGATGCATTAAGGATGATTTCTTTAATAAATTCTCACAGGGGTTTATTGTGCTACAGCAGTCTGTGGGTTAATGTCTATCATGAGTTTCAGAAAATGTTTAGCTAGTGATCTTCAAGTATTTTCACTTAAATTATATGTATTTAGACACTTTTCTCCTGCTTCCTCATGTTTCTTACAAACACCACACACACACACACCACACACACCACACACACACACACACCTTTATTTGTTTATTTTTTTTCTGTACTATCCATTCTCATTTCCCTTTATTTCTGCACATCCAATGCAATGACGTCTTCTGCTGGGTCTAACCTGCTTTATTTTTTTTAATTTTTAATATTTATTTATTTTCGAGAGAGAGAGACAGAGTGTGAGCAGGGGAGGGACAGGGAGAGAGGGAGACAGAATCCGAAACAGGCTCCAGGCTCTGAGTTGTCAGCACAGAGCCCGAAGTGGGGCCCAAACTCACAGACTGTGAGATCGTGACCTGAGTTGAAGTTGGACCCTCAACCGACTGAGCCACCCAGGCGCCCCTAGCCTGCTTTTAAATGACATATCGACTGTTAATTTGATTTAATAAATTCTACAATTCCCATTTGAATCTCTTTTAGAGAATAAAATACCCTGGTACAAATCTCTTTTATGTTTTCAGCGCATAAGAACACTAAATTCTCCCTAGAAGATAAGGTAACAAGTCACTGGAGGGGCCAACAGCAGGTCACCCCAAAATGGGCCCCCTGGCGTCAAGATTATTTTGAGTTAAAAAGCAATCAAACACCAACAGATTCAGGAAAAGCTCTCTACTTTCCTCACGACTGGCTACAAAGGATTTAAATAGAATACCTGCTCCAGGAAGACAGCTATCACCACAGAGAACTACATTATACTCTGAGCTAGGTGTAGCAGACAGGGCAGATCGTAGTAAGGCCTATATGGCAGAGTCCTCTCCACCCCATTGTTCCTGAGTGACCCAGAAAATATTTGTTTATCAGTTTTTTCATCTTCCTGTGAATTGCATTCCTTCCCTTTGAAGTCCCAGGTCTCTACCCCCCTTCTTCTTAGTTCGAAATGATGTATGTACTTCATTTTTCCTGTCTGGGCAGTTCCCTGTTCATATGGATTCCGTTTGGTAAGTAAGAAATTAAATGTGTATTTTCTCCTGTTAACCTGTCCCATGTCAGTTTGATTCTTAGTCCAGCCGCTAGAAGGAGCTTGAAAGGGACAGGATATTCTTGCTCTCATAACATCACTCACATCTCAATATCTTAATGCTTAAAAAACACTCAGTACTGAATAATAAGTGTGTGATACAGGCTACAGGTGGCCTACAGGTGCTTCTAACCTGCTTGCTGCTGGCACTGACGTCACTGAGCACTGGTGGTAACGCAGCACAGAAAGCACTACAGAGACATCACAATGACAGCATCTACCTATAGACCTTCTGTTTCTCACTGCTTTATAATCTCCGTTCCTATTAGGTTATATTTACTACTAAATTCTATATATTTGAAAGAGTCTTTAGGATGCCCATTGGGACAGATATTTTTGTGCTGCCATTGTTTTTTTCAATGGTTATTGTCCACATGGTCATGATGCTCTTTGGTCTTGGAGGCATTTATGTTCCATGTAACGACTGGAAAGTATATATTAAAAACAAGAGAAATTAAAATTCCCCGTAATTACACTACCCAGAAATACTATTTTGTTTTATATTCCATGTCCAATTTTGAAAATAGTTTCTTTTTTGAGAGAGAGAGAGAGAGAGAGAGCGAGGGAAGAACAGAGAAAGAGGGACACACAGGATCCAAAGCAGGCTCCAGACTCTGAGCTGGCAGCACAGAGTCCAATGTGGAACTCGAACCCGTGAACCGCGAGATCATGACCTGACCCTAGTCAGATGCTTAACCAACTAAATCCCCCAGGTGCCCTGAAAATCATTTCTTAATTAATACATCTTGCTGTTTAAGTTAAAATTCTGCCGGTTTAATTGAACCGCTATTTTTAGCTTTGCAGAAGAGTGATTGTTTGATTAGTCATTTTCTAATAAAGTCTATTTTATCTTTAATCTTTTAACTACTCACCCACATTCAATATCCTATTTTGATAATCCTAAAACAATGATCCAAGTTACTTAAGTGTTTGCTATTAACCACCTCACCCACATTCAAATATCCTATTATTGATAACCCTACTTAAGTGTTTGCTATTACCCATATATTTGTTCACCCACACCATTTTTATGCTCTGCACCGGACTAAACACATGGAAAGATTGTTAGGTATAAAACTAAATAAAGATACTGCGTTTTTATTTGTTCAGAAAAATAAATTTTTAGAGTGTGTGGTTATCTCAGGCCTGTTTTTACTCTTGCTTATGATTGTGTATCATCTACAATATAAACATCTTCTTTAAGTAGTTATACCAAATAGAACATGTTAAACAATTTTGAGTTGGTGTATTATGTAGATTTTTGGACAGTCCCATCTCTACATGTCCTAACATATTTTGAATTGTTGATCATTTAATTTATTTTTATATAATGCCACACTTTTACTTGTATTTTTGGGACTTTATGCTCTATCTGTGAAATATTGACATCACAGTGTTAGATCATATTGTGGATTTTAGAGGTTTGCTGAGTAGAAAATGAAACGTGTACTTTTCTTCAAATATTTAAATTACGGATACATTCAAAAGCAATTGAAATTGCCATGAGGTAAAAAGTATCCACCTTATTCAAATATATGCACTACAGTGTTTTAAAGTTAGAATCAAATACTGGCATTTATATTTAAAATGATTGCTTTGTATTTCCCTGATAAGGAGCTACGTTGAACATCTTTTCATGTGCCTGTTGGCCATCTGGATGTCTTCTTTAGAGAAGTGTCTATTCATGTTTTCTGCCCATTTCTTCACTGGGTTATTTGTTTTTCGGGTGTGGAGTTTGGTGAGCTCTTACAGATTTAGATACTAGCCCTTTGTCCGATATGTCATTTGCAATATCTTTTCCCATTCCGTTGGTGCCTTTTAGTTTTGTTGGTTGTTTTCCTTTGCTGTGCAGAAGCTTTTTATCTTCATAAGGTCCCAGTAATTCACTTTTGCTTTTAATTCCCTTGCCTTGGGGAAATACAAATCAAAACCACACTCAGGTATCACCTCACGCCAGTCAGAGTGGCCAAAATTACAAATCAGGAGACTATAGATGCTGGAGAGGATGTGGAGAAACGGGAACCCTCTTGCACTGTTGGTGGGAATGCAAATTGGTGCAGCCGCTCTGGAAAGCAGTGTGGAGGTTCCTCAGAAAATTAAAAATAGACCTACCCTATGACCCAGCAATAGCACTGCTAGGAATTTATCCAAGGATACAGGAGTACTGATGCATAGGGGCACTTGTACCCCAATGTTCGTAGCAGCACTCTCAACAATAGCCAAATTATGGAAAGAGCCTAAATGTCCATCAACTGATGAATGGATAAAGAAATTGTGGTATATATACACAATGGAATACTACGTGGCAATGAGAAAAAATGAAATATGGCCTTTTGTAGCAACGTGGATGGAACTGGAGAGTGTAATGCTAAATGAAATAAGCCATACAGAGAAAGACAGATACCATATGGTTTCACTCTTATGTGGATCCTGAGAAACTTAACAGGAACCCATGGTGGAGGGGAAGGAAAAAAAAAAAAAAAAAAAGAGGTAGAGTGGGAGAGAGCCAAGCATAAGAGACTGTTAAAAACTGAGAACAAACTGAGGGTTGATGGGGGGGGGGGGAGGGGAGGGGGGGGTGATGGGTATTGAGGAGGCCACCTTTTGGGATGAGCACTGGGTGTTGTATGGAAACCAATTTGTCAATAAATTTCATATATATATATAAAAAATAAATAAAATGATTGCAAAGTAGGCATGTTTTCAAACCACTTCCCCCCTAGGTTTTAACTGTTAACTCACTAGTCACTGCTATTTTTAATTATATTAAACAACATATGGTATTTGAAAAATAGATGTCTTAGCAAGGAATATATTAAATATTGTTTTAAAATACACTGAAGAGAATAATAGCCTTAATTAGGAATTGTAACCTGAAGTGTCTTTTACAAGCTGCTGGTTTTGCCCGATTTACTGTAAAAAACATAAAATTTTTATCATTAGATACATATATTAGAAGGAAGAAAAACTGATAACTAATGATCTATGCTCTATTTATTAAAAAGTTTGGGAGATAGAGACAATAAAATGCCTTAATATAATTGTATAGCTAGATGACTTTTTATATTAATAGATACCTATTTTACTATCACCCATCTCAAGATATCTCCGCATATTTGAATTTTTTGTTACATTTATTCATTTTTGAGATACAGAGACAGAACACAAGCAGTAAAGGGGCAGAAAGAGAAGGAGACACAGAATCTGAAGCAGGCTCTAGGCTCTGAGCTGTCAGCATAAAGCCCAACTAGGGGCTTGAATCCATGAACCTTGAGATCACGACCTGAGCTGAAGTCAGATGCTTAACCAACTGAGCCATCCAGATGCCCCAATATTTCCAGCATCTTTTAAGTTTTTCTCAGTCAATTGTCTCCCAACAAAGTAGGTTCTAAAACTATGAATACATTTTGGCTATTTTTAATTTCTTATGAATGATATAGGGTATATATTATTTTGTGCTTACTTCTTTTTCAATGTTGTTGTTATAACAACAGTTCATTTTTTTGTTTCTTTGTTTTAGTGTCTTTGTAAGGTGTTGCACTGTATGAATCTATCATAATTTAATGACACATTATATCCTTAATGGACAATTGGGTTGTTTTTGCTTTTGACTATTATGAATAAGATACTATGAAAAAGTTTCACATTGTTTTTGGTGGACACTGGCACTCATATTTTTGAGCACTTACCTACAAGTGTAAATGCTGGGTCATAAAATAGGCATATATTTAGTTTTAACAGAGTGTGTCAAAGAGTTTTCCAAAGCCATTGTATGAATTTTCACTTTCATCAAGAAAATTATAAGAGTTCCTGTGGCTTCAATATTCTGTCCAATATGTGGTATTGCCACTGTTTAATTAGAATTCCAGTGTGTATGTTTGTTCTTTTTATCTCATATGTACTTACTGAATAAATACTTGCTCTGGAATCACTTTTTCTTATTTTTGCATGCCATTTGACAACCTCGTTGACTCATTTTATTTAATTAGGTTATTTGTTCAGTGTCTTATTAAGTTAGGAGATAAAAAAATTCTAGATAAAGATCTCACTCAGGTATTTGCATTGCGAACACTTTCTCTTTTTCTGCCTTGATCCTTGTCTTCATGCAATTTTTGTTCAACAAAAGTTACCCATTTAGTGATATGCTAATAATCCATCTTTTCTTTTATGATTATTGCTTTCTTTCTTTTATAATTATTGCTTTCTAGTTCTGTTTAATAAATATTTGTCTACCCTGATTTCATAGTATTCTCCATTTAATCTCCATTTATTCTCCATTTAATCTCCATTTATTCTCCATTTAAATTCTGCATTTAAGAAATGCATTTTAAGCTTTAATAATTGTTTCTTGAATATCAATCACCTCTGCTTGAAACACTCATATTTGAAATACAGAGCACTATTCTCTTCTTTATCTATTCTCTTCCATCTCAGTTCAATCACTGTCTCTTCTGCATCTGCCTACTCTTCAGTGGAGGAAGAGTCCAGGATTTTCTCCTTAGTATTTCTTGTGTATTCCCTGTGTTTATTCTCTCAATATTCTCCTCTGTTACAGTGATTTTCCCAGGCACTTATATGTTGATGGCTCCTAAGTATGTTTCTTGAACTCATACCTTCCTTCCTAGATGCAAATAATATTTTCCACCGTTTAAAAGAATACTTGTCCTATAGTCATCACTTGTAGCTTCACAGGGCATAGTGCTAAAAGAAAGTTGAAAAGTGAGGTAGTGATTGAGAAGAGATATTCAGAACTAGATAGCCTACTTTGGATTCTAGCTAGAAAACTTACTAGCTGGATACGTTGGACAAGTCATTTAAGCGTTCTGCCCCTCAGACTTCTCTTGTGTAAAAGGAATAATAATAGGAAAAGGAGATACTGAGTTAGAAGGATGAGGAATGTTGTTTAGTCACCAGAGTGGAATATCCATTATGTGAACATACAATATTAGCAGGTTGAGAGAGTCATTAAATTGAGATACATACTGCTAAGAGGAGAAGGAGAATGGGAAAAAAGAGGCACTAAATTCATACTTGTTTATCTATTCTTATAAAGCATAGTCATAGAAGTCTAGTGGCAAGTCTCAGCTTTTCCATAAATAGCACTCACCCACTATGGTGCCTTTTATTGGTTTCTATTCCAATGCTGGACTCCACTCTTAATTGATTTATATGAATAGAAACTACTATGGAAATATAGGTGAATCCTACTATTTCATTAGTTTACTCACTATTCTCTGATCCATTCATTCTTACATTCACTCACGTATAAAACCTTCATTAGTTGTCTTCAATTTGGCAATCTTTAAATTTATGAGTAGGGAATTTTAAAAAATAGATTTGCATGATTAAGAAACAGAAGAATGAGGGGCACCTGGGTAGCTCAGCTGGGTAAGTGTGACTCTTGATTTCAGTTCAGGTCAGATCACATGGTTCATGAGTTCAAGCTCCATGTTGGGCCCTGTGCTGACAAGCCTGCCTGGGATTCTCTCTTCCTCTCTCTCTGCCCTTACCTGCCTCTCTCAAAATAAATAAATAAACTTAAAAAAAGGAAAAGAAGAATGAGAAATGTCATGGTAAATTGTCCACATATTCTGAATGAGCAGACGTAGTTAAGACATAGGCTAGGATCATTTGATATGAGATAATAATAATATTTATGTTTTACTGACTTAAACAACATTTATATGTTCCTTCTAAGATCCATATACTTAGGGCACCAGTCCAATAACCATTAGTACTGGTTGCCTATAAATTCATTTTCAACAACAGTCACTGAATATTTTCTAGAGAGTCATGTTTTAATGTCTCATCTCATCCTTTGCAGCCACAGTGACTTTATGCATAGTCCTGCAGAATAAAGCATAAGCCACATCTGCTAGAGATTTCTGAGAAATATGTTTGTTTTCTTGATACAGGTGTCTTTGTGTGTTTTATCCCCCTCAATTCTTCTCCCCAATTCTCCCTGCCTCAAAAATGGATGCAGTGTTTAGAGCTGCAGTATCCAACTAAAATCATGAGAAAAAAGCCACATGTTGAAATTTGAGCCACTCTTAAACAGCTGTGCTGTTACATATGAACGAATACATTAAAAATTAATACAATTGATAGAGTAAAGAAATTATTCAGGGAATCCCAAATCTTAGCCTACCCTCACTATCTAGACATTTAAACAGAAGACTTTCACAAAACAATTATACGTAAAGAAAATGTGGGACAGCCATGACATCTTAGGTATGAAATAAAGTCTCAGTGGGATGGGGTTGGAAAGAAGGGAAAGAGTTAAAAAAGAAGAGAAGGAGGATGGAGAATAACAAATGTTGAACAAGGGGGTAAGAAATAGGATATGTCCCATTAATAGTCAGGAAAATATTGTATAACACCATTAGACAAAGGAATTCAACAATTTAAAGCACATATGACAGTAATTTAGGAAGGTAATAGTTTAAGTGAACCAGGAAAACTGAAGGGCACATGTACATAGAATGACATTTCCCCCAATATCTTGCTCATTGAGAGAGAGCATGAGGAATAAAAGTGATCAGACTGATCTCAGGAGCACGGAGTGTGAGACTCTGGAGACCGAACTGAGAATCTTGGGTTTCATATTGTTTGATACAAACACCATGAGCATTTCTTGTATGCTTCCTTGAGCTCTTAAAGGACCTGTGACACGAAAGACATGCTTGAGTAAATTATTCACAGTGGTCATTTCAAGATGCAAATATTTTGTAAATAATGGAAAAGGAACACATAGATGCCCTGTTATCCAGGTTAACTGTTGTGCTGAAGCAATAAAAAGACTGAGTCCAATGTCATCCCCAGGTCAATTCTCATATGAACATTTTTATATTCTGGGTAAAGTGAAAGATCACAACATTGTCTAGTGAACATTCAAGGTGATGACTCATTGGAGAATATATCTTTCCCAGAGTGCCATATGTTCCACAAGGTGCTGTCCCATTACTAACATGACAGGAAAGCACTGAAAATAGAGAGGCTTTTAGAGATAGACAATAAGAGGCCTACGAACATTAATGAAAACTAAACAATACCCTACAAAACAAACCAGTGTATCTCAAATAATCAGTTTTATGGCTCCTTGTTTTCCTGTGCTTATCTGTGGAAATATGATAGCATGCAGAAATTGCTTAACTAAAGAAATGCAACAGAATCTTAAACTAATGGGTATGTTGTGCTATGCTTTAACTTAATGATGTGGCACTTTTTGGACTATCCCACTTTATATGTAAATTTCTCTAACCCTTGTAAATGGAAAATCTCACATAGACTATGAAACATCATTGTGCTGCATAAAAATGATATCAAAATAGTTTTTCTTGATGACATGCATCCATTAGAAGGAGCCCATAAAAATGTTATAAACATATTTGGATATGCTAGGTGATGATTTTTCCTGACAAGCTAATGTGCTGTGCTATAAGTAGAAATGGAGTAATATTGTTGAAAAGAACAAAATGACTTTACTATCTTTTATGCCAAGAAAATCTCAAGAAAAAAAAAAAAAACAGTGCACTTCCCACAATCCCTGCAGTTAAGATAGCCCTTGGAGAATCACGAATTTTCATGACTTTTTTGCACGTGCTGTCTAGATTGATAGAAAGTATATTGATGGAGATAGAATTTTTTTTTTTAATTTTTTTTTTCAATGTTTATTTATTTTTGGGACAGAGAGAGAGAGACAGAGCACGAATGGGGGAGGGGCAGAGAGAGAGGGAGACACAGAACCGGAAACAGGCTCCAGGCTCTGAGCCATCAGCCCAGAGCCCGACGCGGGGCTCGAACTCACAGACCGCGAGATCGTGACCTGGCTGAAGTCGGACGCTTAACCGACTGCGCCACCCAGGCGCCCCAAGAATTTTTTAATTTTCATTTAAGAAATACAAACTTGCCATGGTTGTCATGGATTTTATGATAGACAATTTCCCTCTGAGTTTTCTGTAACTGGACTAATAGTTTTGCAGAACTAAAAAAAAATAATAATAATAAAATACATGTGTCAATTTTCTATGAATATCATCTTAATATTTCCTAAATTAACCTAATTTTTTAGAAGAAGACTTATATGCAAGATTTAGTGTAGCATTTATAATTAAGGTAAGTTGTTTTAAGCATCCGACTTCAGCTCAGATCATGATCTCACAAGTCATGAATTGGAGTCCATATCGGCTTCTAATCTTCTGTGTCCCTCTCTCTCTGTTCCTCCATCATGTACACATGCTGTCTTGTCTCTCAAAAATAATACGTATTTTCAAAAAAAGATAAATATTTGGAATCTTGACTAATTCTTACACCCTGATAAAAAATTCAATAATCATTCTTTTTTTGTCACTTAAACATAATATTCAAATTTTAAGTATAGACTCAGCTATAACTGAAAACTGATAAGCTTTTAAACCAGACTGTGTAGAAAGTATTAAATACTTTTTAACAAAGAAACTTCCAATTCAATTCAAAATTATGAACAGAAAAGTAAAAGACAAAAGTAATATCATATATAGCAAATTTAACCCACAGTATTGCAAAGTTTAATTTACTGTTATTTAGATTTTTAAAAAATATTACATTGTAAAAATATACAGCAGTGTTTCCAATTTTGGAATAGTGAGAGTCTGAGCAAAATGATGTTCATTACCAATATGTAAAAACCATAAATATACTAGCACATCAATTACTAACGTAATGATTAAATGCATTGCAAAATTGGTTTGGTGAAGAAGACAGTATATCAAGAAACAGCAGGCCATGTTCCAATGTAGTGTGATGGTTTAGATTCTATTGGAATTTGAGATAGATAGGAAGTTAGGAGAATTTTCTTTAGCCCTGGGCAAGCTCAACGGTCAGGATTAAGACTAGAGTATAAAGTCAAGGCTCTGGAAGCTTTGTAGTAGTTGACAAAGAAACTGAAGATTAGTAAATAAATAAATAGATTAATTAGCATAGGTCTTTAAAAGCTAAAATAGTTGGTCATAACATTCAATAGACCGGTAAAAAATTATCTCTCTCTCTCTCTCTCTCACACACACACACACACATATGTATTAAAACTTGTTAAGAATTAACCAAATATATATCAATATTGGCATGGAGTCCAAAAATATACTAAACTAAAGATGAAGAATTCCCAGGCTGAGTAATTATTTCAGCAGCCAGTTCAAGGTTGTTAAAACCTCAACTACACATAGCAGTTGGAAGAAAGAAAGAATGAGAAAATAAGAGAAAGAAAGAGAAATAAATAAAATGAAAAGAAAATATCTTTGTAAAAGTGTTTTAAATCTATTTTAATTCAGAATTGATTGTGTACCAATGTGTAGCAAAGTAAATTAAAAAGAGAAAGCAATCTGATATAAAATTAATTTCACACACAAATACAGACAAAAAGAAATCGTTCTAACCTGCACAGAGTCAAAGGTACAAAAGGTAAGATTTGAAATTTTATAATCATTTTACATCAGTTCATTTAAAGCAGGTAACATATTTTGCTTCAATATGAAATAGTAAAACCTAAGATAGATATAGCCACATAACCAACTTAAAAATACTATTCGGCCAGTAGTCTAAGTGTTAATTAGCCATGTTGAAATGTCATTGGAAGTATATTTGAGGAAATCATTCAGAATACACCATGGAGATATAAATAGAATTTCTTTTCATGGTGAGATTATAGAGCATGATGATAAAATAAGAAAGTCCAATAAAGGTTGTTTGAGAGATTCAGGAAAAAAAATAAGAAAAATGGGAAGAAACAATATTTAAGTAGATAATGACTAAAATTTTCCTAAATGGATAAATATCCTTGTTGAAACTTAACAATGAGAACAACAAAAATCCATGAAAATAAAACCACACATACAAATGAATAGTGAAAATAGAAATCATTACTGGCAAAGAGATAGCAAGATTTTAAAAGTAACCAAAGAGAGAGAAAAGAAAAAAACAAGATTACCTACAAAGGACAAAATATTAGAGTGAAAAAGCTTTTCATTAATAACAACAAAAAATCCAACACCAATAGAATTGTGTATTTTAAACATGAGATAAAATCAGTTTTGTATCTAGCTCAACTATCTCCAATAGTATGGGAGAAAAATTTAAGACAGAGGAACTAAGAATATTTGCTGACAGTTCCTCACCTGAAAAAAATAGCAAGGATAGATTAAGAGAAAGAAGTTAAAATGGAAACAAATCATTGAGAAAATAAATGGTAAATAAATGGATAATCATTAATAAAATAACTGAATAATATATGTAGATGTTGGAAATGGCTGTTTTGGCAGCAACAATATGGCAAATGAAGATGAATGGAATGTAAGTTAAAATATTTATTTCTTAATATTCATTGTTGAGTAGATAGATATCGGCTTGAAAGTATGCTCAAGTTTTAAGGATACTGTTAAATAAACAAATTGAGACACAAATGTAGAAAATTAGATGAATAGCTGTCAGGAATTGAGAAAAACATAAAAAATAAATGGAAAAAGTCATGCTATAAATAACTGAAATAGTATTAGAAATAAACGTATTTATGTGAATAATGACAATTATATCAATAAATTAAACCAGTTAAATGATCCAGTGCATTCTGCAAATAGCATGTTTGTATGTGTTCTCTCTCAGCTGACTCTTGCTGTTTTGTGATGACAAACAAGAGTCAATGAAGCTCCATCTTTTGTCTGAAAAGTCTATTTATGTTGCTCTAACAACTATTAGGTTTTCCCCCCTTGAATTGAAGTTCATATTTAAAAAAAAATGCATTGTGTGAAATTAGTCTGAAATTTGTAACTACAGGCTCTCTAAATTGTCTCTCTATACTTTGCCCCCCTTCTTGGAATTTGGCATGCCATCGTCATTGAATGCTGTTAGGAATTACAGATATCACTGTCATCAAAGTTGGGTTGCTTTCCATTCATATTTATTCTTTTTGCTTTGAATAGATGCTTGAGAAGAAAACAATGAAAGACAATTTACTTTGCATTCATAAAACTGGGTAGGTCTGAACAGTCTTAGGAACAGTGTATTCAATGCCATTAATATTTCAAATTTTTTAAAAAATTTCTTTTAGTTCTTTATTGCTTTTATTAGAGCAATAAAAATTCAAATGCCTGGGAAGTTTCCCAAAGAAATTAATGTGCCGGACAAAGGAAGGCCACTATGTATAAATACAACTTGTTAATTAATACCTGTTTGTAGTTGGTTGGTTGATAAGAAAAGAAAAATAGGAACTATTTCAGAGTTTTCTGCCCTTCAGTATAATTAATTGCAATTCTGTGATATTAATCAGTCTTCTCGTGTTTACTAGTAAGTCCTGATAGCATTGCTTCTTTACAGATTTGGATAATTAACATTTATTAACTTGAATTTCTTTTATATCATTGTCTTCTTACACTCTCTTTGCTTGGTAAAAAACCATCGTTAATATATCAATAAAATGTGTATTTTTTCAGATGCCATCTCAAGTATCATATCTTTCTGAACACTTAGAGATGCACATTAAAAAAGTTTTCAAAGGAATTAATAAACCATTACTAACTGTTTAGGCTAACATCTACTTAGCTCCCACTTTCTAAGACACTTACAGTCTCTCTATGAAAAAATTTGATGGATGCAATTAGGAAGGGTATGCATTGTGTTAAAACATAAAAAAAAAGTTAGATAATAATGCATATGGAAAATGTACCCTGTGAGAGCCTCTCTATATTGTCAGCAATGCTGGGGAATATTTTGTGTATGGCATATATACTGTTAAAAATAAGATGCTACAAACATGGGCATGCTGTTTATAGCAGCACTATCGACAGTAGCCAAAGTATGGAAAGAGCCCAAATGTCCATCAGTGGATGAATGGATAAAGAAGATGTGGTGTGTGTGTATATATATATATATATATATATACACACACACACACACAATGGAGTATTACTCAGCAATTAAAAAGAATAAAATCTTGCCAGTTGCAACTACATGGATGGAACTGGAGGGTATTATGCTGAGGGAAATTAGTCAGTCAGAGAAAGACAAATATCGTATGACTTCACTCATATGAGGACTTTAAGAGACAAAACAGATAAACATAAGGGAAAGGCAACAAAATAATATAAAACAAGGAGGGGGACAAAACAGAAGAGACTCATAAATATGGAGAACAAACAGAGGGTTACTGCAGGGGTTGTGGGAGAGGGGATGGGCTAAATGGGTAAGGGGCACTGAGGAATCTACTCCTGAAATCATTGTTGCACTATATGCTAACAATGTGGATGTAAATTTAAAAAAAAAAGAAAAAAGAAATATGTAAAATAAAACTTATTAAAAAAATAAAATGTTTCAGGGGTGTCTGGGTGGCTCAGTTGGTAAAGTGTCTCTTGATTTCAGCTCAGGTCATGATCTCATGGTTCATGAGATGGAGGCCACACTGGGCTCTGTGCTGACAGCATGGAGCCTCCTTGGGATTCTCGCTCTCCCTCTCTCTGTGTCTTCTCTGCTCATGCTCCGTCTCCCTCTAAATAAATAAATAAATAAATAAATAAATAAATATTTGAAAAGAATAAGTAATAAAAATAAGATATATTTCCTATGGTCTACATGTTGGAAAATAAAATTTATTGAATATTACAGTTTATCAAAGCTTTAAAGCTTAAGAGATTATTTGGGAGCTGTATGGAAGAAAAAACTGTTTTCAACAAAAAGAGAAGCTGTTCATCAGCTTGAAGGGTCTTCTTTCAGGAAACGTAGCTGAGATCATACAGGAAAAGTTAAATTTATAGATGATATAGAATTTACACAGCCATATACCTGAAATTGTGTCAGGCTTTGAACATGCCACATGCCTGGTCGTTTTCACATGAATGTGGTTTCAGTGGATATAAATAAAGTATGAAATTATCTCCTTTTTTTGTCAGAGCAAATCATTGAATGGGAAGAAGCCTCTAGAGACAGTTGTCTACACTGCTGCCTTTGGGGTAATGGTGACTGAGCACTCAGAACCGTTACTGCTGCCGCTCACCCAAAACATATTCCTGTTGCCATAATTCATGTAGGAATTAACTCTCTACAATCCAATTCTGATCATGCCATTTTCCACCGGGGATCTTTCTGTGGGTTCTTCTTGCCTTTAAAATAGAGGTCTATGTCCCTATATTAGCTTAACATGAACTGGCCTCTTACTAACTTTCCAAACTCATCCTAAGATTTTCTCCCCATTGCTTACCAATGTCCAAGTGAACTGATCAAATTTTGGATTGTGGAAGAAACTCAGCCCGCATACCTGTCCCAAAATACACATATTGTTATCACTGCTATAGACGTTCTTGTTATGGTCTAACTCCAGTTTGTCTCTCATACATCAAGTTGGAAATGAAAAGTCTTTTTGGACATACTAGGCTAGATTAGGTTCCTGTTAGATGCTTTCATGTCACTTTTACTTCTCCATCAGATAACTGACACGATCGTAATGAAATAATTAACCTTGTAAATTTTTAAATGCCTTTCCTCCTATAATAGGATATGAGCCATGATAAATATGATCATATTGCATTTGTTCAGTATTCAGCATAATCTCAGTCATAGGAAAAGTACAAATGCAATTTTATTTCTTTACTTTTCATAAAATAGCCTTAATGAGTTTTCACTCATGTAGAAGTTATGAGATTAAATAACAAAGTATAAACAGAACCCCCTAATAATTTGAATGAAACTTCAGATATGATCATGACATCATATAATTCAAGTCTCACAATAATTTAATAGGTCAGGCATTTACTCATTTTCTGCAGATCAAAAAAAATGTATCTCAGATGGTTTCAGAATTTTTTTCAAGGTCATAAAACAAGCATATTTCTATTTTAATCCGAAGTGTGTACTCTTTCTATCATTTACAATACATAGCACTGTGTCCATTCTTTCATTTTAGGAACATTTGTGATTTTTAAATATCATCCTCACTACTAGATTTTTTTTTCATCATAGTGACTATCAGAATTTAATTTTTCTCAATGACTAGCATAGTTGCTAAATGCTGGATTAATACATTCTGTATTGTTGGCAAAGTAGTTCATACAACTTTGCATAAATATCTCAAACTTGGAAAAATATAGCAAAGTAATAAAACAGTTCTCTTCCATGCCCTCCTTGTAACAATGGCACTAGATGTTTCTCCTTTTTACACTATCTGAGTATTATAACCTGAAACTTCATACTAATTGCATAAAGATATTTTGAACATATTAGTGTATTATGTATTATAGATCACTAGAGTTTTCAGTAAAATATTCAGCTTGGACTAGGTATAAAATCAGATGTCAGATTCATTAATGAGTCACACATACTTCTTTAGCTCAAGTCATGTATAACTAAAACAAAAATACTGCTTTCTTGCATGTCTGTCTTTATCAATTTTACTTTTTATTTTGCATCTTCTTTGTAGCTTACAGAGGTAGATTGAAAATTGCTTGACTATTTTGACAGAGTATTTATAAATATACAAATATGTATTTATAATGGGAAAAATAACAAAGGCAAAATTTTAGAAAAAAAATACCTTTAGTATTTAAATATTTTGGGACATCTGGGTGACTCAAAGCCTCAAAACTGTGAGATCATGTCCTGAGCTGAAACCAAGAGTTGGGTAAAGCATCACAACTCTTGGTTTCAGCTCAGGGCATGACCTCACAGTTTATGAGTTCAAGCCCCACATTGGGCTCTGCAATCACAGTGTGGAACCTGCTTGGGATTCTCTTTCCCTCTCTGTCTGCCCCTCCCTTGCTTTCTCTCTCTCTCTCTCTGTCTCTCTCTCAAGAATAAATAAGTTGAAAAAATTTAAAAAAATATTTAAAGATGATTAGCATGGCAAATAATTTTAGTCCATAATTTGAAAAAGAAACTCCAAAGATCAGAAACAACTCGGCTTTTAACTAGATACAAAAGAGAGTCAATATTCCTTAGGGATGAAAAGACTGAAAAATGGTTTCCATATTAAATGATGTATTGTTATTCTACCGACATAGTTATCTATGTTTACTACTAACTCAATGTGCTTTTCCATCACTTTATTGAATGAATGCAAGCCTCAAAATAATAAACAGGATAGAGAAACACATTTTGAAAAAAGTGGATTTATTAATATAAGTGAGTGGATGATGTAGAGGAAAGAATCTTGCACTTGGGAGCAAGAAGCTGGAGTCGTAAATTAGATGTATGATGCTGAAGAAAGCACTTACAACTTCTCTCTTAGTATGCACATTTATATTTATATGATGAGGTTCACGTGCCTAGTTTTTTTTTTACAAAGTCTATTAAAACTGATGTTCTAGTATATAAATAAATCAAATTAACAAATATGTCTAAACACTCATTACAGAGTCTTCTTATATAATAGGGAGACTCAATAGTTTCAACTTAGTCTATTCAAATGTTGGAGTTAGAAGCATAACCTATTATGCTTGCAGTTCTACCTCAGACATGTAGAGAACCAGAAAGAGCATCTTTCCTGCCCTTACAACTAGGACCATAGGCTGGACAGCTGCAGATTTAAGGCTCTTGAACCCATCTAAGAGCTGATCTTATGTGATAAACAACTAAATCAAAATATAGAAGGAGATACATATGCTCTAAAATAATAATAAACTAGACACTTCAATGATTTGCTAAAGGCCAAGTATGAAATAGTGTGGGAGAAGGCAGCCGCAGAGGGTTGCAGGCATATGCATGGCCCTCTTACAGGTTTTTCATCCAGGAAGTCATGCATTCTGATGAAGATTTTGGACAGGCTTTTTCATGACTACAGGATCCTGAACTCCCTTTCCTTAGAACATTTACTTTAGAAAATTTGCAGGTATAATTTTTTTTTCTGTCCTTCAAGATTTTCCACAACCCAGGAATGTGTTTCTCAAGTAACTGGGAGCCGTATCATTGAAATATAATCATTAAAATAATAACAATGACAATAATAATAGTGCCCTTTTCACTCCTTTTTTTTTTCTAGCTTTTTAAAATTTATTTTGAGAGGGAGAGAGAGGGAAAGAAAGAGAGAGACAGCATGCCTACAAACACTCATGCATGTGCACTAGTGGGGGGGGGTGCAGAGAGAGAGGAAGAGAGACAGAATCCCAAGCGCAATGTGGAGCTCAGTGCAGGAGGGGGGAGGGGGCTCCATGCAGAGCTCAAACTCACAAACCATGAGATCATGACCTGAGCTGAAGTTGGATGCTGAACCCACTGAGCCACTCAGGAGCGCCGCCCCCACCCCCGACCTCCTTCACTCTTTATGGTAGCCTAGTTACCTAACTCTGATAGCAATGATTAGCAAACACCAATAACCTAATCACCTTGACCATCCTTCCTCCTAATGTTCTTCAGTACTTTTTCTCTAGTTCAAATCAACATTTAAAATCTGCTTTTGTTTCAGTGAGGTTGAGTTTATCTTTTTCTCCTATTAAAATAGCATTGAATCAAGTTTACTTTGCTGTTTCTAACAAATATCCATTGAAATTTTTTTCTTTAGCAACTCACAGGGAAGATCAGGGAGAATCCTTACAAAGCCTCCCCTAAGATACTGGCTGGAAATGGAACAGCTGCCACCACCAAAATGTCACCCACACTCAGCTGAAATTTCAGGGAGAAGTTCATTAATATCTACAGTTTTTGAGCACTGGTAGAAGTTACTGCAGGTTAGAGAGGAGGAGAAGTCACTATCAAAGCTCACAATTGCACATCTCCCTATCTCCCCTGAAGAACAAAAGCCTTGATCTTCAGATGACAAGTGATCAAAATACCACCTGAAGTTATTGCAGCTGGAAACAGGGAAAATGTTCTACTCTCTTTTTTGGGGCAAGAATACATGCTATACCCATATTACCTCAGGATGAGTACTAATGAAGGCCATCCCTGAAACTCAGGTTATGAACATCAGAGAACATCCTTCTGTCCCAACTCTGTAAAGTGAAAGAAGACAAGAAAGAAATGGGGAGAGGGAGGTAGGAAGGAAGGGAGGAAAGGAGGGAGGAAGGGGGTAAGGAAGAAAGAAAGAAGGAAGGAAGGAGGAAGTAAGGAAGGAAGGCAGGCAGGAAGGGGCAAGGAAAAAAGAAGGAATATAAAGACTGTGACTTAGTTGATAATTTGTGTTTCTCATAGGAATCTGGATTAACAATCATGAAACTACTTTATATGTATACTAGGGTTGAACAAATAAATGAGTGAATTGTGGATAATGACAGTCATATTTCCTACTTTCAAAAGAAGAGTTTATAAATAAGAGGGGCGGAGTATAATGAACTCTATGTACTGGATTCAAGTGGGAAATATCATTAGGAATTATTGTTTATTTTATATCATACACATAAATAAATACCAAAATCAGTATAGAATATATACTCTTCTGAAAGTAATTTAACTTTGTTTATTTTATATTTTTTATAAAAGAATTTTATGCCATTTTTTTTTTGAAAACAAAAGAAATATTGGAGGAGAGAAGGTTGAAAGAGCATGTATAGAACTACTTTAAGAAACAAATCGTGGCGCACCTGTGTGGCTTGGGTAAGCATCTGACTCTGGATTTTGGCCCCGGGTCGTGATCTCAAGGTTCCTGAGATAGAGATGTCGCGTCAGGCTCTGTGCTGACAATGGGGAGCCTGCTTGTGTTCTCTCTCTCCCTCTCTCTCTGCCCCTCCCTTGCGTGCTCACTCTCTCAAAATAAATAAATAAACATTAAAAAAAAGAAACAAATCTTCTTCTAGAAGAATTTTATTTTAATGTTTGGGAAAGAAAGAGAAGCCATTAAACAGTTTATCCACATCGAAATTCTTTACAACTTGTAAGAAAGAAAACAAAATACAGAGCATAGGACTCTCTTTTTAAGAAACCTGGCATAAATTGTACACCTAAATGTTAGAGGTGCATTTAAGCTCGTTTGGAGGGTTAAATAAACTTACTAATGTTAATGAGGTAAGTTTTAAAGGTTTGGAATGCACTGCAATATATACTTACTTTGAAAACTGCTTTCCTACTCAGTGACTCTAGAGTAGTGACATAGAATAGATAGTAATAATCACTGCTATACTTGTAGCCCCTGAAAATTAAACCTATTATGGTATCTTGTTTGTATAAAACTTATACTTCCAAAAATTTTCTGCAATCAAAACTCCCTCTTAGGTAATTTGTTTTAAAATCATGGGGAAGGAAAAATCCAACATCTCTAACTATTCTGAAATCTTCATGTATGCCACTTGTTTGTTCCTGAAAACCATAGTTGATTTTGAGATGTTCATACTGAAGTTTTTCAGACATTTAATTTTTTAGAAAAAAAAGTAAACCCCATATTTCAAATATATTTTTGGCTTAGGGTGAAATTTACTGAACCTCATAATTATTTTTAAAGTTTAAAACTGGAATTATATTAAATCACATTAATACATTTAAAGGTCTCTGTGATATTCTTCTAGCCCATGAACAGAATGATTTCATCTTAACTATGCACTGTTAATTTCATTGCGGTGATTAATAAACCCTGTCACTATGCATTTATAAACCTGCTATTTCAGGGTTGCACATTTATTGCTTGCTTTTTTTTTTTCAAAGTGCCGTTTCATAGGAGCAGTTTAACAAATGTTAAATTTCAAAGACAGATAATAGATAATTACAGGCATTTAAATGATGGATGTTAATTTGATCCTAATAAAACGTCAGGTAAATTAAGGTCATGTCTATAGAAGACAGTCATTTTAAACTAAATTTTATTGTTAGATAATAAATATGTCTCCCCTCTTACATCCTACCCATACAGTTATCTACCAGAATTTACTATAGTTTTTAAATAAATGTTAGATATGACTAAATAGTTCTCATTACTCATCAACACAGATTGGAAACAAACCATTGAATAAACTGTTCTAAAGTAATAGAATGATATTGAATAACCTTACCACAACACACATAAGTAAATAAATCCTATTTTCTCCACTTTAACAATAAGAAAAGTTTGGCATAAACAAATTCAGCAATCCGGGGCACCTGGGTGGCTCAGTCACTTAAGCATCTGACTCATGATTTAGACTCATGGTCATAAGATCAAGCTCCCTGTCAGGCTCTGCACTGAGTGTGGAGCCTCCTTGAGATTCTCTCTCTCTTTCCCTTTGTTCTTCTCCCCTGCTCACACACTGTCTCTCTCTCTAAAATAAAGAAAAAAGAAAAAAAGAAAGAAATTCAGCAACTTGGTGGAAATGATGAAATAAGTCTTCTAACCAACTCCAAATTCTTCACACATAAACTGGAAAATTACACTACCAAAACAAGTTTGTATTAATTATATATGAATATACTCTTACTGACATGCAAGTAAAAGAAGGTTTGTGGCTGTTTCTCAATAGAAGTTGTGTTTATAATTGCTCATCTGCCACCTCTGTGTAATGAATAATTTGTAACTACTCTCAGGTTTTCCATTCTCTTTTGGCTGAAAGTAAAGCCAATAAAAATTGAAATATATGTTCCAGGACTAGGGACTAAAAATCTTACTAGCAAAATAAAATTTAAAAATCTTTTGAAAATATTTAGGAAGAATAACTTCTAGTCATAGTCTGTAAGACATTTCATCTCAGTTCATATCAAAACAATTTTTTTTTTACATTATCAACAAAACAATTTTAGGCTTGAAGGAAAAAAAAGACATTATTAAAGAAAATGAATCAAACAATCATGGTACTAGATGAGAACACTCGTGTCTGGAGAAATTTCAAGAAAAAGGAGTGAACAGATGAAAGAAGAAATAAGTAACAGTAAAACCAAATTTCATTTAGTGATGATCTATGAATGTACTCCTAAGGAAAAATACAGTATTTTTCCTTAAATTATCCAAATAACAAATATTAAAAACATCTTGAGCTCTCTGCTCACTTTTATTACATGGTATTTAAAATATATACACTTTTGTAACTTAACAGGTCTTTGGATAACTTTTCTTCATATTAAAACCTAATGGGGGGGGAGGTGCCTGGGTGGCTCAGTCAGTTGAGCGTCTGACTTCGGCTCAGGTCATGATCTCGCATTGTGAGTTCGAACCCCACTTTGGGATCTGTGCTGACAGCTCGAAGTCTGACAGCTTCAGATCCTGTGTCTCCCTCTCTCTCTCTGCCCCTCCCCCACTCATGCTCTGTTTCTCTTTCTGTCAAAAGTAAATAAACATTAAAAAAAAACATAAAAAACTAAGGGAATAATTTTATCATCACCTCCTAAATAGTACAAAAGCCAGAGCGCTCACAGATGGATACTGTGGCTAATGCATGTGTTATGATTGCATGTTTGCACACATATTTTATCATGGGAAACTTGATTTTTTTAAATCATTGTGAGAAATTAAATCCATAAGGAAAATATAATTCTATAAATATGTTTTATGTTGTGTATTACACTTTCTGGAACACACTGATCAGTAAAACTAGTTACTGTTTTTTCTGGTTAAGAAGCTATATTGCAAGGCTGAAAATTTATACTATTCATTGGAAATTCTAGTGTTTCAATATGCACGTTAAGAAGACTTATAAAACCACTTAAGTGGAATTTTGTTAGAATATAATCAATATGCCAAAACCAAGATATAATTTATAGTCAATAGAGTTAATTCATTAACTGTGTTTAAATTTAGAAAAAAAGTATTAAAATCAAATATAGTTTGTTCAATTTATCTCTCATCCGTTTAGACCATCTAATAAGCCCATATTTTATTCTTAATTGTCAAATGGAATACCATAAGCATATTCTCAGTGTCAGGAAGCAGTATCCAAGGATATAACCATGCTCTTGGTTTAGGATGAGGCCTCAGAGACAAAAATTGTTTTGCCTTATGCACTTGTCTCTCTGAATTTTTATTTATATTTACTTTATAGATGAATGCAACACACACTTCAAGTACTTGTAAAAAAGCTTTTATTGATATAAGTGATTGTTGTAATTTATTTTTAATGTTTCTTATGTATATACGGATATAATGTTCACATTAGTTGCTTTGTATAAATGGATCAATACCCTAATAGTCACAAGAGATCTCATCTTCATTAAAATACTAGTATTGGAGCACCTGGGTGGCTCAGCTGGTTAAGGGTCCAACTCTTGATTTTGACTGAGGTCATGATCTTATGGATTCTTGAGATCAAGTCCCATGTTGGGCTTTACGCTGACAGGGTGGAGCCAGCTTAGGATTCTCTCTCTCCCTCTCACTCTGTCCCTTCCCTGCTTTCACACACACACACACACACACACACACACACGCACACGCACACGCACATACACTCTCTCTCTCTCTCCCTTTCAAAATAAATAAACATTAAAAATATATTAATATCAAAATATTCACCAAAAATCAAAAAGCATTCTTTTCAAAAACTTATTTTTAAAATTTCTCTATATAAGTTACTCTTAAAATTTCTAAAAATAAAAACATAAAACAATAAAATAAAAAATATATTTTGACAATGAGAAAGTCTGACATAATGAGAGCCTTCATGGGAGACACTGAATATTTCATAATAAGCAGTGATTTTTTTCAGTTTTTATTTTATTTAAATATTTCATAAAATCCTTCTCATCTGATACATGGCTTTAAAAATGTAGGACATATACACATTGTACATTAATTAAATGTCTCCTTTTGTTTGATTTATTTGATAAACCTTAGTGATTTTACCAAAACAGAATGTTAGTCATTTTTTTTTTAACAGAGCCATAGGAATAAAACACTAATGGTGAATATCTAAGCACAGAGAATACTGTCACGTTGACTAGTCATGTCCTTAAACTTAATACCTATTTGTTTTAGGGGAATTATCCTTAGGGGCCTTTTCTGTAACAGCAAAAACAAACAACTTCTCAAATACTGAAGACCTGAGTCTTTTCATTATGAAATCTCTTAGATATTTGACTAACTTGTGTCACATTCATTAAAAAGGCCCCCTAATAATGGTTTATACATGATGCAGTATTTTTTTTCCATCTTTAAAGATCAAAATAGTATATTTTGAAAACAGTGAGATGATTTTTTTTAGTCTCAGTATAAACGAATATCAAGAGGGTAAAGGAGTTTCTTGCTGTGGTTGTTTTATCAAGTATTTTTGAGAACTAATGAATGGGGTTTTTAGGAGGGGAATACATGGACAACATACTGAGTCAGAATTTTTATATTCAAACATTAGAAGCCAATGCAATTCACTTAGGAAAATAAAGGGAGTTCTAAAGCAGGCTAACTGATAGTTTCTAGAATCTAAGGGATGAATGGAGAACTGAATTCAGGTAGGAAACAAAGATTGGGAGAGTTGAGATCTAGGGGATGGAATGTTGTGCTTAGGATATTGCCACTGGCAAAGTCACTACGAACACTGCCTTTGTCTCTGGGAATGTCACTGTGGAATGTGATCTACAGATCTGTCGCCCTGGGCCATGCCCACTCTCTCACTTCTGGGAATGGTCTTTAATCAATTTTGAACCTTTGTGTGAATTTCTCAAAATGTAAAGTCTCATGCCAGAGGACTTGATGGTCTGTGTATAGACCACATCCTTATATTTTGAAAGAGGAGAGAGGGCAAGTATAACACCTTTAAGGACTCTGTAGAAAAAAAAAAAAAGTAGTTACTACCGGGCTACCACAATATCTTGGTGGTTATACTTTTTTAAATTGCTTTTATTGTCATGAGTCTTTTTCCTTAAAAAAAAAAAAAAAAAAAAAAAAAAGTTGTGTCTCTATTTTTGAGAGAAAATAAGTGGGGGAGAGGCAGAGAGAGAGGGAGACAGAGGATCTGAGGTATGCTCCAGGAGGTCAACACAGAGCCCCACATGGGGCTTGAACTCACAAACCGTGAGATCATGACCTGAGCTGAAATCAAGAGTCAGAGGCTTAACAGACTGAGCCACCCAGACACCCCTGCCATGTTTGTTTGTTTGTTTCAATTTTTTAGGGTTTATTCATTTTTCAGAGACAGAGAGAGACAGTGAGGTGGGCAGGGGCAGAGAGACAGGGAGACTGAGAATCTGAAGCAGGCTGCAGGCTCTGAGCTGTCAGTCCAGAGCCCAACATGGGGCTCGAACTCACAGACCCTGAGATCATGACCTGAGCTGAAGTCGACGCTTAACCAACTGAGCTACCCAGGCGCCCCTGCCATGTTTTTTATTATCAGCCACTTTCTAAATGATTGCGAAATAAGAGACTAAGCATAACCAAAAAATGTATAAGAATGTAATATTTTGGAAAATGTAAATTGCAGTGTTTAAAAGACTGGAAATAACATATGCTCTTTTATACTGGTTCTCTCACTTTTAAAAATATATACACACCTTTTTGCAAAAGAAGCTTTATTACAGAAAATAATATAGTAGATGGGTACATTCATAAATGTTCAGTTTAAAAATTGTCTAGGAATGAGAACCCTGGAATTGGTTAGTTGCCTGGAGTTGTACCCGAAGACACTTTGCCATATGGTTTCAAAAGTTACATATATATAGTTACAACCCATTTTAATTTCACCAGTATATAAACTGTGGAAAGAAAGATTAATGGGTTACTCAAGGTAAAAGAATTAGAATTAGAACGATTAGCTTAATTAATATATTCTATCTACTTCATGTATTTGGACTGCATCTTAACATTTTTGGCTGTATTTCTTTTTTTTTTTTTTTTTTTTTTTTTATTTTTGGGACAGAGAGAGACAGAGCATGAACGGGGGAGGGGCAGAGAGAGAGGGAGACACAGAATCTGAAACAGGCCCCAGGCTCTGAGCCATCAGCCCAGAGCCCGACGCGGGGCTCGAACTCACGGACCGCGAGATCGTGACCTGGCTGAAGTCGGACGCTTAACCGACTGCGCCACCCAGGCGCCCCTTGGCTGTATTTCTAAGTATGAAAATCTTCATTCTTCAGGGAGACATATGATATTAAATTTTTGACAATTTCACCTTATAAAAATATATGTTAAATTGAGTATATATGAAAATATTTATATACGTAGCTCCCTAGCTTTTTTCCAGAATAAGTATTTTTTCAGCTTTATTAGGTATACTCAATAAATAAAATTACAAGATATTTAAATTGTACAATTTGATATACCTATACATTGTAAAAGGATTCTCATCATTGAGTATGGACACATCAATCACCTTACATATTTACCTCTTTTGCATGTCTGAAAACACTTTAAGGTCTTCTCTCTTAGGAAATTTCAATAATACAATACAGTGTCATCAAAGGTAGTCACATTGTTATAGATTAAATCCTCAGATTTTGCTCCTTTTATAATTGAAAGTTTATATCCTTTGATCAAATCTCTCCATTCCCTCTACTCCAGAGCAACCAGCAACCACAATTCTACTCTCTTTTCTATGAAGTTGACTTTTTTTTTTTTTTTCCCAGATGCCACATGTAAGTGGTACCATGCTGTATTTTTCTTTATCTGGCTTATTTCATTTAGCATAAAGCCTTCCAGTTCATCTATGTTGTTGCAAACCACAGGATTTCTTTTAAAGGCTGAATATTATTGCATTTCCTATATACCACAATTTTTTTACCTACCTCTCCATCGATGAACACTTAGGTTGTTTCTATACCTTGGATATTGTGAATAATACAGCCATGAACATAGCAGTACAGAGATCTTTTCTTTGACTTCCAGAGAATAATATAAATAACATTGGTGGGTTAATGTTAGGCTTTTTAGATAAAGAGAAAAATAAGAATGAGGAGGAAGTAGAATTATAACAGGGTATCCAGATTTTGAGATAAAATGTACTCTTGTAATTTGCAGGGATAAATAATTAAATGTAACAACCAAGTGCATACTGCTTTAGAGGTGGAGAGAAGCCAGGACAAATAGTAATAATATGCTATTTGTATAAAGTTAAATCTATGTAATCATTATAGATTCCATATTACCTATTGAATACTTCTTTTTTCTTGAAATTTTTCTAATATATGTGCGTTTTTTTGGGGGGGTCAATTTTAACTTTGAATTGTCACAAGCAGGACTGGACAACACTGATTATATGTGAAAACCACAATACCCCTTTGAACTTTACCCACCTGTTCAAATAATTCATTTTTCTTCATGAATTCATGAAGCATGAATGTAGCATACATATACAGATGATATAGCCAGCTGTATGAACATTTATGTATTTCTCTATTCCAACTTCAAATGAACTATCTACCCTATGTGCCAAGATCTCAGAAAAAAAAAAAACTAATTTTTTGAAAAATGATTATTCCCTGAACATAATATAAGTGATCACATTACTGAAATGATCATTTTTACTAATGAACTCTGTGTACATTTAAAGACTTAAATATGTAAAAGTAGATTTAGTCAATTTAAAGTATATTTTTAAAACAACTATCCATTATTAAAAATAATAATATTTAGGGGCGCCTGGGTGGCGCAGTCGGTTAAGCGTCCGACTTCAGCCAGGTCACGATCTCGCTGTCTGTGACTTCGAGCCCCGCGTCAGGCTCTGGGCTGATGGCTCAGAGCCTGGAGCCTGTTTCTGATTCTGTGTCTCCCTCTCTCTCTGCCCCTCCCCCATTCATGCTCTGTCTCTCTCTGTCCCAAAAATAAATAAAAAACGTTGAAAAAAATAGTTTTTTTTAAATAATATTTATGAAAATCTTTCAAGTTAATATGACCTTTAATACATATAAATCACTGAGAAGAAAATATGCATTAAATTATTAATGGATTATACCATCCAAATCCACACATAAAACATGCTCATCACCTCAAATACTTTTATAATTTATTTTTTTTAATATTATACATGTTTCAGTTACTCAAACTTTTTTTATTTCTTGAGTCCCTTAGTAGAACTGATTTGAGTAGAGTAGCAGGGATTTATATACATTTTTTAAGTGCAAGAAATTTTTACTTCAAGGGCAAATGCCAGAAAATTGAAAGACTTTGAAACTTACACCTCTGTTTTTCTTTCCAATTTGTGGCTCTATGTCATTGAACAAGTCAAATTTTCAGAATGAAATTCATAGATTTTTTTCAATTCTAAAATTAGTTGTCAGCCATTTGGAATTGTTCTTTACTTGTATATTTTCTGTTTCTATAACTTTAGCCAATTTCTAAATCTTTGCAGCAGAGCAACAGTCAACTAGCTATCAAATAAAAATGTAAATAGCGGCACCTGGGTGGCTCAGTCAGTTAAGCGTCCAACTTTGGCTCAGGTCATGATCTCACAATTTGTGGGTTCCAGCCCTGCATCAGGCTCTGTGTAGACAGCTCAGAGCCTGGAGCCCGCTTAAGATTCTGTGTCTCCCTTTCTCTCTGTTCCTCCCCTGCTTGCACTTTCTCTGTCTCTGTCTCTCAAAAATGAATAAACGTTAAAATAAATAAATAATATAAATCATATAAATAAATAAATATGTAAATAGCATATAGTAAAAATGATTATAAATATCTATTGAATTCAATCTATGCAATCATTATGTAATTATAAAATACATTATAATATAAAATCTATAATAATAGAAATACAAATGCTCAAGTGAATATTGCAAAAATATATATATTTCCCTGGATGCCAAATTAAACTATGTAGTTATAAATATGCATATTAAAGTTTATTTTGCGGTTATCTACCCTTTATAGTATAACTGGGATCACTAATTAGCGTTGTAAGGGCATTATGTAAACATATAATCAGAGTATTTATTAGTGTGATTATTATTTAGAACTTAATAATATTGGATTTGAGATTATTATTGAAATCTGATTATTATCTAAATAACAAATTATTAGATTATTTAGATTATTTACCAAGAAAGTTTTGTAATAAAATCTATTATGAATAAGATAAAATACAATGGTCAATAATTCCAACTAGTAAATACTCATTTAATTATTAAACTGATCCCCTAAAATAAAATAGTAATTCAAAAGAAAAAAAGAACGAAAGACAAAAATGTCTCTACTCTGTATCTTGAGCAGAAACAATTCTAAAAAAGAAAGTCTAGGGGTACCTGGCTGTCTCAGTCAGTAGAGTATGTGACTCTTGATCTTGCGTCAGGAATTTGAGCCCCACATTGGGTACAGAGATTACGTAAATAAATAAATAAATAAATAAATAAATAAATAAATAAAATTCTATTGAAAAGAGAAATCTATTAATCTCTGCTATCTGGATCTCCTTCCAAACACCTTCATGGCACAACTTGCGTGTACAACCCTCAAAGGAAACAATCTATTGAGAAGCTGGCTTTGAAAAACCGTGGGTTCAAAATTTTCCAGAGTATACACACTGGGCAGAAATTGAATAGATTCTTCCTTATTAACTTATACAATGTTTATATGTAAACATTGTATCAACATAAATATCAACAGAAATGTATGCCAGTTTACCCATATAAACTACCACTATCCCAGTCTAAAAGGAACTTTTGACCACACTATTGATATAAAATAGTTTTCCTAAATCAAAGCTATTTTCAAGGTGTTGTAGTTAACTCCTACCTGACTGCAAAGAAGGATTTCACTTCTTAGATCTACTTAAAAATGATTAGGGCACCTAGGTAGCTCAGTCCATTAAGTCTCTGACTTGATTTCGGCTCAGGTGATGACCTCACAGTTTGGGAGATCGAGCCCCACATTGGGCTCTGTGCTGACAGTGCAGTGCCTGAGATTTTCTTTCTCTCCCTCTCTCTCTGCCCCTTCTCCACTTCTCTCTTTTTCTTTCTCTCTCTCAAAATAATTAAATAAACATTAAAAATGTATTATAAAAATAATTAGAACAGATAAATAATTTCCAGCTCATTTTATGCATGTCTTATTTCACTTATAAATTATGATGAAAAACAAATCTTGAGTAAAGTATTATGTAATTGAAACACAATGTATTTTTTAATGGCCAAAATTACCTCTGCTTTATATTTCAAGAATGCAAAGTTGGCTTATCGTCAAAATATCTGTAAATATAAATCAAAACACCAATAAATTAATGGGAGAAAACTTTGATTTTTTTCAATAGATAAAGGTGATGAATCTAAACCATTTAAAAAATTACTTGCCAGACTAGGATAGAAGTGAATTCTCTGCATTACATAAAAATAATATACCAAAAAAGTCCATAAAGTATAAAGAAAAAATAAATATTACACACACATACACACACACACGTATATATGTATGTATATATATATACACATATATATTATATAAAGAAGGTGTTTCAGTTACCTATTCTATAGTATCACAAATCAAGAACTATTTTTTTAATTTTTATAAGTCTATGAATCACTCGAGTAAGTACTACTGATCTGGGTCAGGCTTGGCTGATCTCAATTGCACTCCTTATATTCCAGTAGTTAGCTGTATGTGTGGCTGGAGAGTGTCTATGCCAGGAACACCTCTGACACACAACTGGCAGTCGGCTGTCTGTCTGATGCGTTAACAGGAGAAAACACACAATGTGTTTTTCAGGATCCAGCAGGTTAGCCAAAACCTTTTCACATGGCAGCAGCAGGTTTCCAAGAGAGTAAGAAAAGGCATGCCAAGTTTTTTGAAGTATGTGTTTGGAAGTGGTACAACACTTCTACTACATGCTACAGGCACAAGTAAATCATAAGGCCAATGCAAAATTTAGGAATGAGGATATAAACTCCATCTCATCTTGTGAGCAGTGGCAAAGTAACATTGTTAAAAATGGAGATACAGAGTGGGCTCAGAAGTTAGGAACATTTTTGTAATCAATCTAATAAAGAGAGAAGAAATGGAATGGTCATAATCGGTAATTAATATAAGCACCTACAAAACTGAACTGTTATTATGTAATATAGAGAATTATTTTATGAAAGACACAAGTATGAATGATGATAATGTGGGGTACATTCAACAAATGCACCTGAAGTCGGCAGTAAGTACATATATACATAACCACCACCTACATATATACAAGAACCTGTAAGTCTTTTTAGTTAAACTTATATTTTGAAATAACAAAAGTTACAAAGTTAATATAGAGATTCTTTTGAATACCTATCACCATGTCACTCACGTTGTTAACACCTTACGTTATCATAGTATATTTGTTAAAACTAAGGAACTGACATTGATGTATGTAGTAGGAGTGCTGATAAAAAGGACTGCATCTCTGGCCCTTCATTTTGTTCACGAAGACCTCCTTTGGGCCCTTGTGTTCCAGGCCCCTTGGGAGTTAATATATGCCCTGGCCAGAATGTGGGAAGGCTTGTTCTGACCTCTCTTCTGGAGCACAGAAGGCACCAGTTTAGATAAATACCCTTTGACCTCATCACAATGATCCCTTCACTCTATGAATTCTGTGGATCAAGGTGCCAACTTTGAGGAGAATAGCTGTGTAGTGTCTACCCCCATCAGTAGATTACCCTGAATAAAACTCTATGTAAATTGTTTTGAGTGGCTTGCTTCATTTATCAGTCTCTAAGTGCCTCCTCAGTCTGGAAGATAATACCATCTTGCCCCCATCTTCTAACAGTATATTAGTTTGAACTATTAGGCTCCAGATTTTATTTGGATTTCACCTGTTTTCTGTTAGTGTCTTCTTTCTGTTTCAGGATCCCACCCAAGATATCACACTGCATTTCATTGTCATGTGACCCTAGCCTCCTCTGGCCAGTGATGTTTTCCCCTTCTTTTCTTGTTTTTCATAATCTTTACAATCTTGAGGTTTGTAGACCAGGTATAAACGTCATCATAACTAGGGCTATTTTTTTCATGTTTTTATACTAGAATTTTAGATTTTTGGAAAAAGTAAAACAAAGATTAAATGCCCTGATTACATTTGTATAGGGGCTACATGGTATATACATTACATATTAGTGAAGTTAACAATTATTACCTGTAGAAATGTTTGCTGTGTTTCTCTACTATAGATACTATTTTTAAATAATAAATTAACCCATATTAGAGGTAAAATAGGATGTGCAACTTTCTAATATATTACTGCCTAAAACTCTATTAATATAACCAAAATGTAAAATAAGTCGGTATACAAATATATTTAAATATACAAGATTTTAGATGTACAAAGACATATAAGTTCTTCAAATAAATCTAATCTGCCTTAACCCATATATTAGAAAACAATTACTTTCTAGGGACTTTAAAATGGATTACTTGGGGCACCTGGGTGGCTCAGTCGGTCAGGCGTCCAACTTCAGCTCAGGTCATGATCTCACAGTCTGTGAGTTCAAGCCCCATGTCGGGCTCTGTGCTGGCAGCTCGGAGCCTGAAGCCTGCTTCGGATTCTGTGTCTCCCTCTCTCTCTGCCCCTCTCCTGCTCATGCTTTGTCTCTCTCTGTCTCAAAATAAAAAAAAAAAAACATTAAAATTTTTTAAAATGGATTACTTAATTTTATATTATGTTCAGTTGATATATCAGGAAGATAGTTTTAATTTATTGATACAGATTTAGAAGCAAATTCAAAAATCTATATCTACCTATGAACAAATGAAACAATTTATTTAATAGAAAATGCAAATTCTTTGAGTTTTGCTTATATGTGTTTTAAGATAAAAACTGCTTTAGAAAACAGTGTAACTTGAGTGGTAAGATCATGAGCCAAATTAAACTGAATTGAAGATTTTGAAAATAGAACTAGTTCATGTACTTTTTCTAATGAAGGGAGAGTTTAGTATTAGATATAGAAAAAAAATTGGGACAAAGAAGTTGAATTTTATCTGATGTAAAGTTACGTAATCTTTGAAATTAACCAGAACACAACATATTGAAATGCAGATGTGAAAGATCTGGTGGGGAGGGTGATTTAGAAATTATATATGGAAAAGGACAATCAGTAGTGAATGTTTCAGTGGTGCCTGGGTTGCTTAGTTGGTTAAGCATCTGACTGTTGACTTTGGCCCAGGTCATGATCTCACAGTTCATGAGATTGAGCCTTCTACTGGGCTCTATGCTGACAGTATGGAGCCTGCTTGGAATTCTCTCTCTCTCTCTCTCTCTCTCTCTCTCTCTCTCTCTCTCTCTCTCTGTCTCTCACTCTCTCTCCTTCTCTCTGTCAATAAATAAATAAATAAATAAATAAATAAATATTTAAAAAATAGTGAATATTTCCTTAGAATTTGGAAGTAATGAAATTCATTACACAGAAAAAAAGTGATTCAGATAGAAATAAAACACTCATCCACTTAAAAAAACATTTGAGGATGTCTGTTACTTTGGTGGTGGACAGTTGAGGAAATTACTGTTTAAAAATTTCTCTTCTCTCTGAAAAATAGGAGGCATTAACTAAAAGATTGATACTCTGTTATTTAATGCATAAAAGTTTACAGTGCTTTGCAATTTATCACTATAAAGTACATACACGTAAAAATAAATTAAATAAAATATACTTCCTTGTCATAATTAATATTTTTGACATTTTATTCCATTTTATTAATAATATAAGCCACTATTTCCTGAATCATATATTTTCCTTATGTTAGTTTCTCTTTTCTGGAACTCATTATTGATTAATTTACTTAAAAAAGTGTATATGAGTGTTGTTTGTTAGTGTGCATGCACAGGTACAAGGACATGTATTGTTTTCATACTTGATAAATAATTTGTACTCAAAACTTGATGGCATCCCTCTATTGTCTTTTTTTTTTTTTTTACCTCACAATGTACTCTATTTATTTTTTTTATATATATATGAAATTTATTGACAAATTGGTTTCCATACAACACCCAGTGCTCATCCCAAAAGGTGCCCTCCTCAATACCCATCACCCACCCTCCCCTCCCTCCCACCCCCCATCAACCCTCAGTTTGTTCTCAGTTTTTAACAGTCTCTTATGCTTTGGCTCTCTCCCACTCTAACGTCCTTTTTTTTTTTTTTTTTCCTTCCCCTCCCCCATGGGTTCCTGTTAAGTTTCTCAGGATCCACATAAGAGTGAAACCATATGGTATCTGTCTTTCTCTGTATGGCTTATTTCACTTAGCATCACACTCTCCAGTTCCATCCACGTTGCTACAAAAGGCCATATTTCATTTTTTCTCATTGCCACGTAGTATTCCATTGTGTATATAAACCACAATTTCTTTATCCATTCATCAGTTGATGGACATTTAGGCTCTTTCCATAATTTGGCTATTGTTGAGAGTGCTGCTATGAACATTGGGGTACAAGTGCCCCTATGCATCAGTACTCCCGTATCCCTTGGATAAATTCCTAGCAGTGCTATTGCTGGGTCATAGGGTAGGTCTATTTTTAATTTTCTGAGGAACCTCCACACTGCTTTCCAGAGCGGCTGCACCAATTTGCATTCCCACCAACAGTGCGAGAGGGTTCCCGTTTCTCCACATCCTCTCCAGCATCTATAGTCTCCTGATTTGTTCATTTTGGCCACTCTGACTGGCGTGAGGTGATACCTGAGTGTGGTTTTGATTTGTATTTCCCTGATAAGGAGCGACGCTGAACATCTTTTCATGTGCCTGTTGGCCATCTGGATGTCTTCTTTAGAGAAGTGTCTATTCATGTTTTCTGCCCATTTCTTCACTGGGTTATTTGTTTTTCGGGTGTGGAGTTTGGTGAGCTCTTTATAGATTTTAGATACTAGCCCTTTGTCTGATATGCCATTTGCAAATATCTTTTCCCATTCCGTTGGTTGCCTTTTAGTTTTGTTGGTTGTTTCCTTTGCTGTGCAGAAGCTTTTTATCTTCATAAGGTCCCAGTAATTCACTTTTGCTTTTAATTCCCTTGCCTTTGGGGATGTGTCGAGTAAGAGATTGCTACGTCTGAGGTCAGAGAGGTCTTTTCCTGCTTTCTCCTCTAAGGTTTTGATGGTTTCCTGTCTCACATTCAGGTCCTTTATCCATTTTGAGTTTATTTTTGTAAATGGTGTGAGAAAGTGGTCTAGTTTCAACCTTCTGCATGTTGCTGTCCAGTTCTCCCAGCACCATTTGTTAAAGACACTGTCTTTTTTCCATTGGATGTTCTCCTGCTTTGGCCATACGTTTGTGGGTCTAGTTCTGGGGTTTCTATTCTATTCCCTTGGTCTATGTGTCTGTTTTTGTGCCAATACCATGCTGTCTTGATGATGACAGCTTTGTAGTAGAGGCTAAAGTCTGGGATTGTGATGCCTCCTGCTTTGGTCTTCTTCTTCAAAATTCCTTTGGCTATTCGGGGCCTTTTGTGGTTCCTTATGAATTTTAGGATTGCTTGTTCTAGTTTCGAGAAGAATGCTGGTGCAATTTTGATTGGGATTGCATTGAATGTGTAGATAGCTTTGGGTAGTATTGACATTTTGACAATATTTATTTTTCCAATCCATGAGCAGGGAATGTCTTTCCATTTCTTTAAATCTTCTTCAATTACCTTCATAAGCTTTCTATAGTTTTCAGCATACAGATCCTTTACATCTTTGGTTAGATTTATTCCTAGGTATTTTATGCTTCTTGGTGCAATTGTGAATGGGATCAGTTTCTTTATTTGTCTTTCTGTTGCTTTATTGTTAGTGTATAAGAATGCAACTGATTTCTGGACATTGATTTTGTATCCTGCAACTTTGCTGAATTCATGTATCAGTTCTAGCAGACCTTTGGTGGAGTCTATCGGATTTTCCATGTATAATATCATGTCATCTGCAAAAAGCGAAAGCTTGACTTCATCTTTGCCAATTTTGATGCCTTTGATTCCCTTTTGTTGTCTGATTGCTGATGCTAGAACTTCCAGCACTATGTTAAACAACAGCGGTGAGAGTGGGCATCCCTGTCGTGTTCCTGATCTCAGGGAAAAAGCTCTCAGTTTTTCCCCGTTGAGGATGATGTTAGCTGTGGGCTTTTCATAAATGGCTTTTATGATCTTTAAGTATGTTCCTTCTATCCCGACTTTCTCAAGGGTTTTTATTAAGAAAGGGTGCTGGATTTTGTCAAAGGCCTTTTCTGCATCGATTGACAGGATCATATGGTTCTTCTCTTTTTTTTTGTTAATGTGATGTATCACGTTGATTGATTTGCGAATGTTGAACCAGCCCTGCATCCCAGGAATGAATCCCACTTGATCATGGTGAATAATTCTTTTTATATGCTGTTGAATTCGATTTGCTAGTATCTTATTGAGAATTTTTGCATCCATATTCATCAGGGATATTGGCCTGTAGTTCTCTTTTTTTACTGGGTCTCTGTCTGGTTTAGGAATCAAAGTAATACTGGCTTCATAGAAGGAGTCTGGAAGTTTTCCTTCCCTTTCTATTTCTTGGGATAGCTTGAGAAGGATAGGTATTATCTCTGCTTTAAAGGTCTGGTAGAACTCCCCTGGGAAGCCATCTGGTCCTGGACTCTTATTTGTTGGGAGATTTTTGATAACCGATTCAATTTCTTCGCTGGTTATGGGTCTGTTCAAGCTTTCTATTTCCTCCTGATTGAGTTTTGGAAGAGTGTGGGTGTTCAGGAATGTGTCCATTTCTTCCAGGTTGTCCAATTTGTTGGCATATAATTTTTCATAGTATTCCCTGATAATTGTTTGTATCTCTGAGGGATTGGTTGTAATAATTCCATTTTCATTCATGATTTTATCTATTTGGGTCATCTCCCTTTTCTTTTTGAGAAGCCTGGCTAGAGGTTTGTCAATTTTGTTTATTTTTTCAAAAAACCAACTCTTGGTTTCGTTGATCTGCTCTACAGTTTTTTTAGACTCTATATTGTTTATTTCTGCTCTGATCTTTATTATTTCTCTTCTTCTGCTGGGTTTAGGCTGCCTTTGCTGTTCTGCTTCTATTTCCTTTAGGTGTGCTGTTAGATTTTGTATTTGGGATTTTTCTTGTTTCTTGAGATAGGCCTGGATTGCAATGTATTTTCCTCTCAGGACTGCCTTCGCTGCGTCCCAAAGCGTTTGGATTGTTGTATTTTCATTTTCGTTTGTTTCCATATATTTTTTGATTTCTTCTCTAATTGCCTGGTTGACCCACTCATTCGTTAGTAGGGTGTTCTTTAACCTCCATGCTTTTGGAGGTTTTCCAGACGTTTTCCTGTGGTTGATTTCAAGCTTCATAGCATTGTGGTCTGAAAGTATGCATGGTATAATTTCAATTCTTGTAAACTTATGAAGGGCTGTTTTGTGACCCAGTATATGATCTATCTTGGAGAATGTTCCATGTGCACTCGAGAAGAAAGTATATTCTGTTGCTTTGGGATGCAGAGTTCTAAATAGATCTGTCAAGTCCATCTGATCCAGTGTCTCATTCAGGGCCCTTGTTTCTTTATTGACCGTGTGTCTAGATGATCTATCCATTTCTGTAAGTGGGGTGTTAAAGTCCCCAGCAATTACCACATTCTTATCAATAAGGTTGCTTCTGTTTATGAGTAATTGTTTTATATATTTGGGGGCTCCGGTATTCGGCGCATAGACATTTATAATTGTTAGCTCTTCCTGATGGATAGACCCTGTAACTATTATATAATGTCCTTCTTCATCTCTTGTTACAGCCTTTAATTTAAAGTCTAGTTTGTCTGATATAAGTATGGCTACTCCAGCTTTCTTTTGGCTTCCAGTAGCATGATAAATAGTTCTCCATCCCCTCACTCTCAATCTAAAGGTGTCCTCAGGTCTAAAATGAGTCTCTTGTAGACAGCAAATAGATGGGTCTTGTTTTTTTATCCATTCTGATACCCTATGTCTTTTGGTTGGCGCATTTAATCCATTTACATTCAGTGTTATTATAGAAAGATACGGGTTTAGAGTCATTGTGATGTCTGTATGTTTTATGCTTGTAGTGATGTCTCTGGTACTTTGTCTCACAGGGTCCCCCTTAGGGTCTCTTGTAGGGCTGGTTTAGTGGTGACAAATTCCTTCAGTTTTTGTTTGTTTGGGAAGACCTTTATCTCTCCTTCTATTCTAAATGACAGACTTGCTGGATAAAGGATTCTCGGCTGCATATTTTTGCTGTCTAGCACCCTGAAAATCTCGTGCCAATTCTTTCTGGCCTGCCAAGTTTCAAAAGAGAGATCAGTCACGAGTCTTATAGGTCTCCCTTTATATGTGAGGGCACGTTTACCCCTTGCTGCTTTCAGAATTTTCTCTTTATCCTTGTATTTTGCCAGTTTCACTATGATATGTCGTGCAGAAGATCGATTCAAGTTACGTCTGAAGGGAGTTCTCTGTGCCTCTTGGATTTCAATGCCTTTTTCCTTCCCCAGATCAGGGAAGTTCTCAGCTATTATTTCTTCAAGTACACCTTCAGCACCTTTCCCTCTCTCTTCCTCCTCTGGGATACCAATTATGCGTATATTATTTCTTTTTAGTGTATCACTTAGTTCTCTAATTTTCCCCTCATACTCCTGGATTTTTTTATCTCTCTTTTTCTCAGCTTCCTCTTTTTCCATAACTTTATCTTCTAGTTCACCTATTCTCTCCTCTGCCTCTTACATCCGAGCCGTGGTGGTTTGCATTTTGTTTTGCATTTCCTTTAAAGCGTTTTTCAGCTCCTCGTGACTGTTCCTTAGTCCCTTGATCTCTGTAGCAAGAGATTCTCTGCTGTCCTGTATGCTGTTTTCCAGCCCAGCGATTAATTTTATGACTATTCTAAATTCACTTTCTGTTATATTATTTAAATCCTTTTTGATCAGCTCATTAGCTGTTGTTATTTCCTGGAGATTCTTCTGAGGGGAATTCTTCCGCTTGGTCATTTTGGATAGTCCCTGGAGTGGTGAGGGCCTGCAGGGCACTTCCCCTGTGCTGTGGTGTATAACTGGAGTTGGTGGGCGGGGCCGCAGTCCGACCTGATGTCTGCCCCCAGCCCACCGCTGGGGCCACAATCAGGCTCTTGTGTGCCTTCTCTTCCCCTCTCCTAGGGGCGGGATTCACTGTGGGGTGGCGTGGCCCATCTGGGCTACTTGCACACTGCCAGGCTTGTGATGCTGGGGATCTGGCATATTAGCTGGGGTGGGAAGGCAAGGTGCACGGCGGCGGGGGGGGGGCAGGCTTAGCTCGCTTCTCCTTAGGTGATCCACTTCAGGAGGGGCCCTGTGGCAGCCGGAGGGAGTCAGATCCACTGCCGGAGGTTTGGCTCCGCAGAAGCACAGAGTTGGGTGTTTGCGCGGAGCGAGCAATTTCCCTGGTCGGAACCGGTTCCCTTTGGGATTTTGGCTGGGGGATGGGCGGGGGAGATGGCACTGGCGAGCGCCTTTGTTCCCCGCCAAACTGAGCTCTGTCGTCCGGGGGCTCCGCAGCTCTCCCTCCCTTTGTCCTCCGGCCTTCCCGCTTTTCGAGCAGAGCTGTTAACTTATGACCTCCCAGACGCTAAGTCGCGCTTGCTGTCGGAACACAGTCCGTCAGGCCCCTCCGCTTTTGCAAGCCGGACTCGGGGGCTCTGCTTGGCTGGCGAGTCGCCCCTCCGCCCCGGCTCCCTCCCGCCAGTCCGTGGAGCGCGCACCGCCTCGCCGCCCTTCCTACCCTCTTCCGTGGGCCTCTCGTCTGCACTTGGGTCCGGTGACTCTGTTCTGCTAATCCTCTGGCTGTTTTCTGGGTTATTTAGGCAGGTGTAGGTGGAATCTAAGTGATCAGCAGGACGCGCGGTGAGCCCAGCGTCCTCCTACGCCACCATCTTCCCAGAATCCCCCTCTATTGTCTTATAGCACCCAATATTATTTTGCTGAAATTACGATGATCATTATTTTATGTATGCTGCACATACATTGTATCTATTCAGATACAACAGGGACTGTTAAGGTTTAGAAATTTTACCAAATAACTAGATACTATATCTTTATATTTATTACAGGTCATTGTCTTAAATGTCCATGTGCTGGCAATTAAAGCAATTTAATATTTAAAAATTACTGGAGCTCCTGGGTTTCTCAGTCAGTTAAGTGTCCGACTTTGGCTCAGGTCATGATTTCATGATTCATGGGTTCGAGCCCTGCATTGGACTCTGTGCTGACAGCTAGAAGCCTGGAGCCTGCTTCAGATTCTGTCTCCCTGTCTCTCTGCCCCTCTCTGGATCATGCTCTGTCTTTCTCTCTTTCTCTCTCAAAAAATAAAACATTGGGGCGCCTGGGTGGCGCAGTCGGTTAAGCGTCCGACTTCAGCCAGGTCACGATCTCGCGGTCCGTGAGTTCGAGCCCCGCGTCGGGCTCTGGGCTGATGGCTCAGAGCCTGGAGCCTGTTTCCAATTCTGTGTCTCCCTCTCTCTCTGCCCCTCCCCCGTTCATGCTCTGTCTCTCTCTGTCCCAAAAATAAATAAACGTTGAAAAAAAAAATTAAAAAAAAAAAAATAAATAAAAAAAAATAAAAAAAAAAATAAAACATTAAAAAAATTTTTTTAAGAATACTTAAAAATTACTCCTTTATGTATATGATAACCTAAACCACTGAGTACTTTGTTAAATTAATGTACATTTTTCTAATAATTTTTAAAATAAATATAAATATATTTACATTGTTTTAATTAATATAGGTATATATATATTTTCAATTTTTAACTTTTTATTTCTGTTTTTAGTTTTAATTGGATAGGCAATTTTATGCATCTATTTTGTAAAACAGGCATATATGTTCTAGTGAGCAAATTGTGAAATTATTTTGGTATCATTATCCAGCTAATTCACTGGCAATCTTAACTGAACACTGAATAAATAAGGCAGTTAAAGGAATATCTACAGGGGATGATGTTTAGGGTTCACATTTAATAAGTCTTACTACACAGAGTTGTAAAAAATGTAAGCGTAATGAACCTAGTAAATTAGTGATGAAAGAAAGTAAAAGAAACTAATGGATTCAAAAAATATTACAGATCATGACATGTTATTTCCAGACTATTAAACATGACTGTGCTGAGCAATTGCAGGTGCTTAAAATCCCCATGACTTCATAAAGCATTAATTAAACACTGAATGTCAGAAGAAAATCACTAACATTGTTTTCCAAAGAAAGGTGCATGACTGCCTTTATCTCTATGCCTCCTGGGGGACTGCAAAAATTGTAAATTCATGTCCATTACCTGAGGTTTAATGAAGTAGAATACTAAACAGAAGTGTCTAGAATTCTATCTATATAAGTGATATCCCAGATGATCCTATGTACATTACTGTATGAGTCACACTGCATTAGGGAAGAGAGACTGGCAAGAAAAATCTCCACATCTATTCTGAGGGTTAATTTTATGTATCAGATTTGGCTGGGCCATGGTGTCCACATATGTGGTCAAACATTAGTCTAGATGTTTCTTTTGGGATGTTTTGGGTGAGATTAATATTGAAATTATGAATTTTGAATAAAGCAGACTGCCCACGATGATTTCAGTGGGCCTCATCCAATCAATTGAATATCTGAATAGAATAAAAGATTGACCTCCCCAAACAAGAAAGATAAATCTGCCAGCAGATGGTTTTCAGCCTTCAACTGTAACATCAACTCTTCCCTGGTTCTCCAGCCTGCTAGCCCACTTGGCTGATTTTGGACTTTGCCAGCCTCCATAATCACATGGGACCATTCTGTAAAATAAATCTATTTCTCTCTATATACTTCTTCATGTTTTGTTTCTCTAGAGAACCTTGAATAACACATCCAAGATGCACTGATTGGCCTTCAGAATTTATATTTACCTCACTTTAGCTTATATTCTGTGCATAAGGATGCAAAAGATACTGAACATAGGCCAATCTTTAGCCCTAGGCAGAATTGCAAGGCAGAGCTGCCCTACCAAGTTATCAACAGGCTATCAGAAAATATTTCCTGTCCCAATCCCTGAACTTGGTTCTTTATACCCTTGCTTTATCCCCAATATAAGAGAAAAGTGCTTCTTTGCCTGATGTTTAATATGCTTGTAGATCTTTTGGTTTGAGCATTCTTCTTGTTAAAATAAAATCTCTTCTTATTAATTCCAGGTTTGGTTTGATTTGGCAGTTTTCTAGTCCTGTAACTGTGATCAAGATTGGACCTCACCTACAAACCTCTACCATCTGTAAGTCATTTGAACTTTTCTCCTGTTCAGCAAATCAGGGATCCTTTGGTGAGTTAAACTCACAAACCATTGCTTAGACATCTTGTTGGTTGAAATGTGGAAGGAATTATTTTGATTCCTTCAGGCAAAGAGACTTTTCCTTGGCCTTTTTGTGACTCTTCTGCTTTTCTTAATCTCTGCAGGCTAAGAATTGTCTGGGTGAATGTTCTTGGCTCCTTGGCTCCCAGGTGATGGGATTGTACTAGGGAATTAGTTGAATGGGATTGGCTCATGTCTCCTTAAGGACTTGGACTTAATTATCTGTGGGAAATTCTCTGGGCACCTTCTCTCCCCTTCTGCCACTGACTGTATGTTCTACAATTATAGTACTAATGATGTTAATATCTGTAAAAATATCAACTTCACTAAAGATAATTTACAAGTAAAATGGCTTCTTTAGCATTATTAGGACCTCACTTCTAATCAATGGTTTGCTTATTTCTCATGGTATATGGAGGCTGAAAAGTAACCTTATCTGTCTAAACTTAATCAGCCAATGCAGTAATTTCAATATATTTATCTGAGCTTATTGAAAGTCTCAGGGCTAATTTGTCTTCTCAACTATTGCTTTCTTACATACTCCAACCTCAGATGCACTCCCAGCTTCCTTGTTCCCTTTTCTTATCCCTCAAATCCTTCAAATCCATTTCCAGACCTTCAACCTTCCCTTGACCTCCCTACATTTTCAGTCCCTACATGGACTGGTATAGCCCTAGATATTGCAAGGAGACAGTAAATTTAGCTAAAGTTTGTCCAGAAAGAAAATGAATCCAACAAACTTTAAAGTCTCAATGATCTCTCTGAAGGATCTGCTTCCATAGGCCTCCAAGACCTTTAAACACACCGGGTGAAGTAATAATCCTAGTTGATGAGCACTCTATGACCTTTCCGATGGACCCTTAAACAACTTGCACCACCCTTAACACCACACATTATCCCACCGTAATCCCTCAGAGTAGACAAACAATCTCTGATGGGATCAGAAAACTTACAATTTGATTTCACTCTTTCTAAACTATTTTCTGTATCTCTTCAACCTCACAAAGCCCAACATAGGTTTTTAAGGCCTGTTAATCTATGAGGAAGAGATTTACTTAATAATTGGAGTGTGATATTTAATGTTCACCCTAAAGGAATAATCCTAGAAATCCTGGACTCCCCCATCCCTGCCACTGTTCCCCAAAACAGTTCTGATAGATAACCCAGTTTTCTGGCCCTTTTCACAGCTCTCCAAGTCCTAGACAGTTTCCACATTCAGAATACACAAATTCATAGTTCTGAGTCCATTTGGGTTTCATAAAACGTATTGAGAAGAAGAGCACTTGAAAAAGAAATAGTCCCCACTGCACCCCTCCAGACCCTTAAACTTTGAGAGCAGAAGCACTTGAAGGCCTCAGATCTATTTTTTAAAGACTCTTGAAAAAAGAACTTTTGTGTACAATTCCAGCTCCGATTTTCCACCCCTATTTTCCCAGTTTAAATAAAAGCCTATTATCTCTCCTTATCAAGTGTAGATTTGTTGGTTTCTATTTCCAGCTTTATTGAGATGTAATTTACATCTAACACCATGTAATTTAAAGTATACAACATGATGATTATATATATGTATATATATCATATACAACATGATGATTATATTTATTTATATATAAAATAAAATGAAGGGTAGTTAATACAGCCATCACGTCACATATATTATAATATTGTTTATGTGTTGAGAACTTTTAAGACTTACTCTCTTAGTGACTTTCAAGTAAACAATATGATATTGTTGACTGTAGTTACAATGCTGTACATTAGATTCCCCAGAATTTATTCAGCATTATGTAAGTGAAATAAATCAGACAGAGAATAACAAATACTGTATGATCTCATGTATAAGTGGAATAAAAAAATCTTCAGAAACAGAGTAGATTGGCAGTTTCTAGGGGTAGGGGATGAAGGAAATGGGTGAAGATAGCATGAAGGGAATATGCAAACAAACCATATGAACTCTGTGCCTATTTTTCTAATCAGAGACACTTACAGACACCATCCAGAGGAGAAAATCTCAGTGAATTGAGGAGCTAGAGATTGGGAATACTGAGGCAGCTCAAATTGGAGGACAGAGAGGTTCCAGAAAGGAGAGATTAAACAAAGAAGAGCCCCAGAAGCCTGCCCACAGAACCTCTTGAGTATTTGGCTAAATTCTAAGCTGTGCATGTTTAGAGTAAAGCTCCAGACGCCAGCAAAAGTATGATTAACAGGGATCTTTAGGTGGAATAAAAACTGAACTTCTGAGATGTAGAAGTTTTGACTGCATTAAACACCTGTGGTGTTAAGTACTGACCCTCCAGAAAGATTATGCTTTAGGGATAGTGCTAAGGGAAAGCTACAATAAAGGATATTCTAAGAGTCATCTGTATAGTCATAATAGCAATATTCTAAAAATTCAACCATATCCGAAGTAACTGATGTATTTGCAAGAAACAAACAAAAACTCAGCACTATTTAAAGCAGGTAATAAAATCTAATCCTGAGTTTGGCCTTATAAAATGAGCTGGAGAAAGGATCAGTGATTTCTAGGGTTGGGGATTGGGAGATGAATAGGTAGAGCACAGAGGATTTTTAGGGCAGTGAAATCACTCTATGCATTATAATGGTGGCTACATTCAATTATACATTTGTCCAAACCCATAGAATGTACACCAGCAATAGTGAACCTTAATGTAAACTATGGGCTTTGGGTAATTATGATATTTCAGTATAAATTCATCAGTTGTAACAAATGTACCACTTGTTGGGGGATGTGGATGATGGGGGGTGCTATGCATGTGTGGAGTCAAGGGTTTAAGGAAATCTTGGTATCTTCCCCTTAGTTTTGCTGTGACCTTAAAACTGTCCTTAACAAAATCTTAAAGGGGCACCTGGGTGGTGCAGTCAGTCGGGCGTCCCACTTCAGCTCGGGTCATAATCTCACTGTTCGTGAGTTCGGGCCCCGCATTGGGCTCCATGCTGACAGCTTAGAGCCTGGAGCCTGCTTTGAATTCTGTGTCTCCCTCTCTCTCTGCTCATCCCCCGCTCATGCTCTGTCTTTCTCTCTCCTTCAAAAATAAATAGGAACATTAAAAATTAAAAAAAAAAAGAATGCAAAATACCACCCAATATGATATCAAACAGTGAATTGTAGAGGGTGTTTGGAATAACAGAAAGAAAAGGATGCTAATATTATTGTCTGGTGAGCACTTAGTTCCACGTATTAGTGATTAATGCATTCATATTTCTATGTTAGACATTTAGCGATAACTATTATAAGAGAGTTGTAATGTGTGGTTTCCAAAAAAGCAATAGTAATAAAATGTACAACTTTAGCCAATTGAATTATAAGAGTTGGTTAAGAAATCTTAACATTGCCTTGCAATTTGTTTCAAAAGTAAGTAGAAAACTTTAATACGTTAAGACCAACACAGTATCAAGATATTCCTGACATATGCATGAAAGATCAAACAGGATTTTAATAAATTTGTATTTCTCATGCTTATAAGTAATTTAAGAGGAACAACAACAGCAACAGCAAATACTAGATATTTCACAATTCAGTTTATAAACTAGCATCAACCAGGGAATGTGAATGCAAAAAAATAAAAAATGGGCTGCTCTCACTTATCAACGTTTTAGGCTGAGTCATATGAAATTGCAAATAAATGAATGCCAGCCATTTCAAATGTTTTTCCTTCTTTAGGTACAGATTTAATTAAATATAATGAGAAACACAATGGCATCATATTTTCAAGTTTATAGAAACAAATCAATGTGTGCCAACTTTAGAAAATATATGAGTACACTTTATTAATATATTAAAAGATACAAACAAAGGATAGAATTATCTTTATAGATGTTGGTAACAATAGCAAACAATCATACAATAACCAAGATAAATCATGACTCAGATAAGTAGAGACTTTATTTCGAAATGCTGTTACAATGGGGAGAACACTATGACTTCAGGATTGCAAGTGTCTTAAAATTAAACAGAGAAAAGCCTTTTCTTTTATAGGCAGAGGGAAGCAAAACCAGCAGGAACTTTGTAGGGAGTAGAGCAAGCAGCCTGGGTGAGCAGGAGGCAAAATCAGATGCTTCCGCAGGAAATGTTTCTTTCTTTCCGTGGTCAGTAGATTCTGGGAATGAGCTGTTAAGGGGCATGGCTGAAACTTAGGATGAGCCAGTTTAGGGCCTGAGGAAGACAGAAGCCTGACTAAAGTTAGTCAAGCCAAGCGAGTGGTTAAGTAATGGGGAATTGTGAGCACTTGGTCGGGTACTTCCTATGTACCAGGTATTGTCCTGTATTCTTTTTTCTTTTCTTTCTTTTTTTTTAGGTTTACTCATTTATTTTTGTTTATTTTTTAAGTTTATTTATTTATTTTGACAGAGAGAGAGAGAAAGAGAGTGGCAGAGAGAGAGGGAAAGAGAGAGAGAATTCCAAGCAGGCTATTCGCTGTCAGCATAGAGCCCACATGGAACTTGAAGTCACGAAACCGTGATATCATGACCTGAGCTGAAATCAAGAGTTGGGGGCATAACCGACTGAGCCACTGAGGCACCCTATTTATTTATTATGAGAGAGAGAGAGAGAGAGAGCATAAGCAGGAGAGGGACAGAGAGAGGGAGAGAGGGGATTCCAAGCAGGCTCTAAGCTGTCAGTGTGGAGCCTGACACAGGGCTCAAATTCACAAACTGACATCATGATCGGAGCTGAAACCAAGAGGTGGACGTTTAACTGACTGAGCTACCCAGGTGCCCCTGTCCTATATTCTTAATAAATATTCAACCAATAAAGTTCAAATCCTGCAGGGGAAAAAAAATTATGGTGACTCCTATACTGATTCATAAATCTTCACAAAGTATTGAGTCAGAACCAGGTCATGGGGCCACACTTCGGAAGATAAGCAGGAAGTGTGATTCTACAGAAGAGTTGGTAGGCGTAACACTGGAACAAATTTCTGAGCATCACAATCAGTAACCTTGTCTATACTTTCAGTGTAAATCTTAGGTGATCTATAAAATGGCCCATTAGGGAAATGAGGAGGTTCACCTCATGAATGAATTATCCTAAAAAATGGGAATATATATAAAAAAAAGGAAGTTAAAAAACACAAAATTTTATTATAAAAACAATCATGATTACTCTACTGCACACAGCACAAAGAATAATTGTCATTATTTCAGGCCATGGAGGAGACAGGATATTTTTGTGGCACTGATCACACAATATAGAATATTTGGTTGTGCAAGAGGTTGTTCTATATTTCACACATTATTTTGATTTTACACTGGGGTCCTCTTAGAATCGTTACATGTATTCATGAAATATTCATAGCTGACACAAAGTCTATAATTACATACATATACATATACATATATATGTATGTATGTATATATATACATATATATATATATACCATCCTTTATACAGATATATGTATCTAATAACATTGTATTATTGACACTAAAGAAATGACAGATATCTTATTTGACTTAATTCTAGCAATGCATTTATAAGCATTAATATAATGATAATATTTTCTCATAGACCGATATGGATTATATGAATACAGAATTTTAGAAGTGGATATGCTGCATTGAAAGAAAAAAAATGATGCATATACAGTATGCATATATTCTACATGAAGTATTAGGTACATACAGGCAAGAAAGCTTTGAAACGTGTGTATAGAACTTAATGAAAAATTAAAAAAAAGAAGTATTATATCCTTTTTGTCGTCTGTGTTTGAATAAGTTCTGGTAATTGTAGAGAAGTGTAGAGCTAATTGAGACAAACTTTATATAGACATTTACTCATATTAAAATAATTTATAATATTACACAATAATTCTCCTGGTCAGTTAAAGAGTGGTTATTGAGAAAATACATATAGATGTTTCCTCAATTTTGATTACTCCTGTCACACCATCTACTGGTAGCTTTTGAGAATGCTATTCATCTCTTGAAAAATCAATTCACTCTTTCTGAAATATATTAAACTGTTTTTATTGACAAAACACACTTCAAAATCTGCTCTTTATTTACTTAATCGTTAACTCCCCCCAGAATATCTCTAAAATTATGTTGTTGTCTCTGATCTTTAAATACTAGTAGCTGTGGCGATTGCAGTGTGCATTGAAAAGGTAATAGTTGAAATCAACCTTTCTCCATTCAGGAATCATGCAGGTAAACTTAATGATGCTAAACTTAATGATAATTAATTGATTTGAAAAATTTTTAATGAAAACTCTGCTATGAGCACACACACATACATACACACACATATAGTGTGTGATATTATATGTTCTCACAGATACTATAGTTGTTTATTTTAACCTGTTTTTCAATCTCTCTGTGTGTTTCTCTCTCTTAATAATTGAATCAGGATCAGGTAGCTATGTGGGAGAATGAAAATCTTAATTTGTTAATGAGTGTATTTGTCTGCTCAACCTGCCATAACAAAAGATCATCGCCTGGGTGACTGAAACACACAACTGATTTTCTCACAGTTGTGGAGACTAGAAGTCCAAGATCAAGGTACCAGCAGGGTTGGTTTCTAGAGACCTTTCTTTCTGGTTTGCAGACCTCCTTCTCACTGTATCCACACACGGCCTTTCCTCTTTGCATGTACACTCCTGTTGTCTCTTCCTCTTCCTATAAAGAAATCAGTTCCTTGGGAATAGGGCCCACCATTATGTCATCATATAACCTTAATTGCCTCCTTAAAGTCCCTGTCTCCAAATACAGTCATGTTGGGCTTTAGGGCTTCACAATAAGAATTTTGGGGGAATACACTTCAGTCCATAACAGTGGGGGCATGAATTGACACAACTTAAAAACAAAAACAAAAAGTCTTGTAATTTGTGCCATTTACTTGAAAACTTTTATATCTTTATCCACTTACTCTGCGAAGTTTGATTTAATAAGGCGTGTGAAACACTGAGTATCTTTTGCTCACAAATACGTTCATCTGTGAAAAATTGACATGACTGGAGCCATTTGAAACAGAGCCAGAAGAGCCACTGCAGAAAAACTGCCTGATCCATCTTTGAACTGGGCCACGAACTTTGGGTTGGGTAATACGGCAATTGTGTTAAGCAATTGCTTGAGAAGTCAGTGGGAGAATGGTCTTTCTGATATCAAGATTGATGGTTGTGGACTTTCTGAGGGTAGACTCAGTACTCAATCAATGTATAATCCAGAATAGCTTGTCCTGTTAACACCATAGAAAAATAAGTATTTCCTGGAATAAATAAGAGTACTATTTTCAGCAAGAGGTCCAACATGCCCAGAGCTTACCCAGAAGCTCAAGCACAGAGTGGATCTGTACTTTGGGTCACATGGGACCCATCTGTGGTAACTATTGGTGCTGGGTACACTGAGGGGCTCTGACATAAAGAGAATAGGGAATAGTTACTGGGAAGAACCTGATATATTGCATTAATGTATCCTTGACTTGTGGAAAAACAAGATACGGATTAGACTGAAGAAAGATGAAAAATGTATGTATTGTCATTTAGGTCTGTTACCCAAAAAAAATATATTGTTTAATCATGCATTCATTGATTATATTTTAAAGCTTTTAAAATAATGTTTTGGTAAAGTTTTTTATGATAAAAATATTGCTGTAGTGTAGAATCAACATTTACAGAACTCTGACCATAATGACACTTGCCATAACTGAGCATTTGCCCCTGTGAATAGGAATGTAGGTAATTGTGTTCTTATTACTTTACCATTGCTTCCTGTCTCCACCAAAATAAACAAGATTTATCTAATAATAAATATACCTCAATTTTAACATGGGATTTTTGCATGTTACCTTTGCTATGAACTGAATTGTATCCCCCCAAAGTGTATATGTTGAAGCCCTAACAACCCAGGTGACTTTATTGGAGATAAGGTGTGTAAGGAGATGATCAAGGTTAAGTGAGATCATAAGGGGGAGCCCTGATCTGGTAAATTGGGAGCTCTTATAAGAAAAAGGAGAGATACCAGAGCACTTTCTGCCATGTGAAGACATGGCTAGATGGAGGCTATCAAAGCCAGGAAGAGTACCTCACCAGAACCGCACCATGCTGGCACCCTGATCTCAGACTTCTCACCTCCAGAACTGTGAGAAAACAAATTTCTGTTGTTTAAGCCACTCAGTCTGTCGTATTTTGTTATGGCAGCCTGAGTTGATTAATACAACCTTATCACTTCATAAATATCTCATAGCTCTTTATAATACACACACACATACACACACAACATGCACACACACAGAAACACATATATACACTTGTACATAATGGAAAATATTAGTATTCTAGGAGGTATTTTACTCAAAGAAAATATGTGTTTCAAGCTCCAAGGACTCTCAAGAAACCTAAAAATATCACTAATTTTCTTGTACATTTTGAAATCTTTCAGTGGTAATTTATGGTAATTACTGCAGCTTTATCAGAAGTTGACACAAAAGGTTATGCCATTGTGACACTGTCACATTGTCAAAGCTCTGCATTTGCCTCCCATGGTTCTGGAATTGCTTTGTCTCCTGAACCATGTGAGTCCCATGACTGAAGCCGACATTTTCAGGCCAAGATTGATCTTAATCAATGCACTTGGGATAACCCTGAGATGAACCTAATTCTCACCATGTGAAGAATGGACATGGATTTTGATGGGAGACACTCTGTCTATTGTTTCCACTTATACCTCTTCCTCAGCCTTCATGGCTGAACTCTTCTCTTGGTTGTTTGTTTTCTTAGTTGGTAATGGGTTTTGTTTCTGGTCCTTTATCATCCCTTGTTTGTATTATTTTATGATTGACTAGTCCTTTTTCTGATTTAATTCCAAGTTTACTACACCTGAATTTTCAAAGGCTCTCATTGGCCCCTAGCATATTTAGTCACCTACATATTTAGATTAAAACATCTCTCTATTCCAGGATTCGATACCTAATTTCTAAAGTCTAAGTTTAAAACCTGTAAAATTGTGCTGTTTGGCTTAATACTCTTGACCGCAGTATTATAACAAAATTAAACCTAAACATACCCTTGGAGAATAACCTCCTCAATGGAGTCATTTTACATTTACACAAGAAGGGTATTAGTTTCCTATCATTGCTGTAACAAATTACCTACCAAAAATTTAGTGGCTTATAATAATACAAATTTATTATGTTGCTGTTCTGTAGACCAAGATAAATCTCACTGGGCTTTCGTCAAGTGTCAGCTGGTCTGCTTCCTTCTGGAGCCTCTAGGAGAGAATCCACTTTTCACCTTGTCCAGCTTCTAGAGGTGGCTTGCATTTCCTGATTGTTTTGCTTTGTGTGATTGTGATGCATTACAAGGGCATCATATCAACCTCTGCCTCTGTCACCCTGTCTTCTTTCTAACTTGAACTCCACTGTCTCCCTCCTACAAGGATCCTTGTGATTACATTGACCTGCCAAAATAGAAACAAGTCCAGGGGTAGGTAAGGAGAAACTTGCTTTGAAATATTATTGCAATAGGGAGAAAGCTCTGAACTCAAAATCTGTATTATCAGAAAATAGGCAAAACAAGATTTTTCTTTTGTAGTGAGGAGCAAACAAGCAGGATGAACCCTATGTAGGGAAGTGAGATAAAAGGGTAGCCTGACTGGATAGTAGATCAGAGGATGTTTTACCCTGAGGCCAGACTGTTTAGGGGGCCTCTAAGGAGGGATTGTGTGCTGGCTCAGGCTGAGCATAGCCAAATTTCAGGACCTGGGGCAGGAGAGAATCTCCACTGAAGTTTGGTAAAAAGCATTTGTTGTAATTGATGAGTAAAGACAAAACAGTTTAATCATTTATGAGGTAAATAATGGAAATACAGAAGGTGTGTCTGGTCCTAGTGTAGGTAAACAAGGGCGATGTTGGGGTATGGGAGTGGGGGTGGAGGGGATTTGGGGGTGGGCATCTATGAGTCTTAGTTAAGTCACATAGGGAAAGGTGATTCTTTTGGAGTAGCCGTTTACCAGAACACAGAAGGGTGGAGGGTTTCTTTAACCACCACTCTTCTCAAGGATCACAGGTAAAGTTCAAGTTCATCAGAGTCCACCTGGATAAGCCAGGATAACCTCACTTCAAGATGAATTAATCTCAAATTAAGAATACAAATACGGGATTTAACTTAATCATCCCTGCAAATATAGGGTTGAGGCCATTATTTATTCTACCACAAGTGGTTCGTGGAGAATCTTGGACAGATATTTGGGTTTCTTATTTCTAAACAGCCATTTCCTGTCATAAGCTTTAGAAGAACTGGTGCTGTCGCAGGTGCCTGCCTGTGCCCATGTTGCCCCAGATACCACGGGTATCTCCCAAAGCAGTTTCTGATGAGGGAGCAAGGGGAAAGCTGAGGGCAAAATACAGGCTGGCACACACATCACCCCCACACACTCCAATGGAATATGTATGATATTCCTCGGACATTCCTGGCTACCCAAGAACAAAGGAAAGAGGTTTAAGTGCTTGCCATGGTAATGTGGGAAACTAAAGCAAATGAAAAATTAAATTCCCTTACTGCCTACAGCCCATTGACAAGTCCTTGTAACTGGTAGTGTGACTTCCCTCTAGGGGCTCGCACAGCTGTCTCAATGATGACACTTTGCTAGGGGCAAAAGAGATCCTTAGTTTAGCATATCCCAACCTGGAGGATTCTATAGTCTACTTCCTTTATCTCAACTGCTCCAAGATATATGCGGGCAATCATGCTCCAAGCTTATGGCCCCCTGATATACATCTGAAGGGTCTCATGACTGAGGTTTTATTAAATGGTAATAAATGGTGTTTCCCTGGCAACAGATAGCCCCTCAAGGTCCTGGAAACCTTGGTTCCAAAGTTCCTTAGAAACATACTCTATCCCTGACCCCCCTCTCAACCTATATACCTATATATAGGGTATATAATGAGTTACCCATCACGACCCCAGTGCAGCTCTTTCTGCCCATGGGTTCTGTCTCCATGCTATAATAAAATAACCTTTTTTGCACCAAAGATGTCTTCAAGAATTCTTTCTTGGTCGTTGCTTCCAGACCACCCCACCATTACCCCAAAACTTCATCAGTTTCTCCTCAAGCAAGAAAACTGGTAAAGTTTTAAGCTAATAGTTCACACATATTCATGAAGAGGCTTGTCCAATGGTGGATTCAGCTTAGAATTGGGGCAAAAGTCACCTTAAGGTTCAGATCTCCGTTGATCAAGGCCATGAGGGCTGGCAAGAGTCAGCATCAACAATCACTGGCTCCACCTGGCCTGGAATTTGAATGCTCAAAGGGGTTTAAATCCTGCAAGGATAACTCAAGGATGTGCATCAAGTCAATCTTTACTTTTGAATCAGTATTGGAAGTTTTATCACTGATTTATTGTCCCTAATATGATTAGGCTATCTCCTGGCCTGATCATGGATGTTTATTCTTACATTCTTTTGTTCCCTTAAAATCATTAACGACTGAGGTCTATTCTTCTGCAATTTCAACATAACCTAATAAATTATACAAGAAGTGTACTTTGGGCAAGTAATGCTGGTAAGGCATAAACTACCAGATGGCCAGGGTCTAAAATGACTTTGCTTATTTCAAAAAACCTATGCCTTGTCTTTCTTTTTCTGTGATTTCCTAATTCTTTCTGATCACACCTATCCGGTCCAAGAAACAATCTCTTCAATTTCAACAAAATTCATGATTTTTTTCATCTGTTCTGAGTTTTTGCCTTCATTGCTGTCTCTGACATCAAACCCTAACCCACATTTTATGATCATCACATGTACTGCCACTATTGATAGCTTTAAAAGTTCAGATGCTTGGTGTAGCCATTAACTGTCTATCAAGCCTTGATAAGACAAGCATGTTTTCCCAGCCTTCCTTGCTCCATTGCCATTCTTGCCCTACAATAATATAAACTTTTCCCATTGATGTGAGGGATGGCATGTACTTTCTGCCATTTTGGTTTGTGTGCAGATGGGTATAGGCTTCCTATCAAATTATCTCTTCCCTATATAAAACACATGCATACTTTTTTAGACTAACTTCTCTTGTGGTAACTATCCTTACCATAATCATTTTTCCATTTTAACTCTAATCCCATTATCTAGGACATTATACTTCTTTGATGGCATTCTAAATATTCAATATTTACCAGTTTCTAACAATAATCACAAAATAATATTATAGTCAGTTTAATGTGTTTTCATATAGAGCTTGTCACCTATATCTCATCTTAGATAGTACTTACAGTAGTGCATATTCTTCTTCATCTCTGGCCATCCATTTTCACTTGGATTCCTACAGTGGACTAATGGATTCCTAATTGGCTATCCAATTTCTGCTCATACATCCCACAAATCAATCATGTACAGAATGACTAGAGAAAAAAAAAAACTTGTATCTAAATACCTCTATTTCTATCATATCCTTATCTATTTCCACAATAAATACAATAACATGCAATAAATGCAATATATATGCATTTACATACACATACAAATCTCTTCAAACTTAAATCATGGTAAAGATATAAAGGTGCTGTGTTATTCTTGGAATGAAGTCCAACATTATAAACCAAACTTGTCATTCTATGTGTTTTTTTTTAACATTTTTTAAAATTTTTATTTTTGAGGGAGATAGAGCATGCAAGAGTGGGAGGGCAAAGAGAGAGGGGTACAGAGGATCCAAAACAGACTCTGAACTGATAGCAGTGAGCCCAATGCAAGGCTTGAACTCATGAGCCATGAGATCATGACCTGAGCTGAAGTAGGACATTTAACCGACTGAGCCACCCAGGCACCCTTGCTATATGCTTGTTAAATGAACTTTTACCAAACTCTCAGTCTAAAATCTGGTAATGACTTACTGTGTAGTACATAATTTGACCTTGCCAATAGAGGTCTGATACTTGCCCTCAGCTTTTGCAAGGTAGTTTGGATTACATCTGCTAAGAGTGTTTTTGTTTAGGAGGGGGCTGATCACAAGGCTACATTCTTACAGTCAGGGTTGTTCATGCCAGAAGGACTCACAGTGGGACACAAGGTGGAGGCTTTGGGTCATGCAGTATCTATCAACTTGAAGACTGAGATTAACCATATGAGGAAACAATAAATCAATCATGAATACCCAATAGAGCCCTAATGGAAAACTCTGACAGTGGGCTCGGGTAAACCTCATTGTTTGGTAATACTCTGTTTGCATTTTTACATACTGATACTCCCAAAGTAAGGTGCCCTAACTCTATAGTGAGAGAAAAGACAAAAGACTGCCTGTGTGTCTCTTTCTTTGGCTGACTTTAATTTGAATCCTTTTCCTGTATGTTAAATGTTAACTATGAGAATAATAGCTTTCAGTAAATTCTGAGAGAATTATCAAGGCTGAGGGGGTTTTTTGAAATTCCTCAAATTTGAGTTGGTGTTAGAAGTGAAGACAGTCTTGTGGAGGACTGTGTGCCCTCAAACTCTGCAGTTTGGGTAACTGGACATTTGGCCTGAGAAGTGGAATTTGCTAAAATGACCCTGATTCATGGAAGGATGTGGTTTATGAAAAAAAATGAAATGGTGGGGAATGACAAACCCGTGATTCTTGGATGGCCATGGGGGAGAAGGCTCACCATTTTATGGAATTGTAGCTGTATTGCAATTAGTTACTGGAGGTGAAAGGTACCAAGTAAATTTAGGAATCATATGTCTAAACTTCTGAGGAGTTGATGCATAAGGAAATGCAAATGATGAGAAACAACTAATAAATGTAATCCCTAGTTATTATTATCTCTAATAGCTACAATGAAAATAAGACAGAGTGTTGGGACTGATCCTGATGGCGGGTCATTCTTGGATCTTAGGCATTCACAGTATCAGCCTCTGGCGTCAGGGCCACTACCAAAGGGAAAAATTGAACTAAAATAACACATAGTGAAGAAAACTAGAATAATTTTCAAAAGAATGGGGAAAAAAAGGTTCTAGAGTTTCATCACAATGAGATGAAGATTTTTAAACATTATTAAGAAATAAGATACAGTGGATGCTGATAGGATTTTAATATAGTACTCTGGGAAGCTGGATGGACTGATGGTGCCCCAACATTGATGGATACTAAATAAATCTTCTTAGTAATCTTAGTTTGAAGAAATTTAGAAAGCCATAGTCAAAGGACAATGACAAACTCAATGCCCAAATGCTGGGACACTGGTCCAGTAATCTAATCAAGATAAGTGTTGAGAGGTAAGCCTGGGTCCTTTGGCCTGAAGCCTAGCTGTGGACCCTAGGTCATGCACATGAGTGGGTAAATAAATGGTCAGGGAGATAAAGAAGTTTGGGGATTACCTCATGCATTACGGTCCCAAAATCTGTTGATGGACTTCCAATGAGAGAGACAGTTAGGAGAATACAAGAATATAAGTGTTGATGGGATTAAGGTGAAAGTTTAGAGGGAAATTTAGGTATTTGAACAGATTCTAGGAAGTGTGTGTGTGTGTGTGTGTGTGTGTGTGTGTGTGTTGTTTCTTTTTAACTCCTTTACCTGAATGTATTATGGGGATAGACTTAGTATTCTAAAACCGAATCCATGAAAACTTACTCTTTCCCCAATATTAATTGGACATACTAAATGGAAACCCATGAGTGCCTGAACTCTCACAGGTTGTTAACTTGCTAAACAATACCCTTGTGTGGTATGCAGATTGGACCTTATGGCAAAAGCTTGTGAGTGCCATCCAACAACAGCACTGAGGTTTGAACTGGAATTTCCCATTTGGGCAACATTTACTAGCTTGCTGTTAGAAATAATTAAAACTGTGTCTGTGGCTGAGGGACATAAAATAATCTTTAAACCTATAAAACCTATACTTTCTTGGGTGATGTCAAAGAAATTCTAATGGAGAAGACAGTGCCTGTAAGTGTTCCATAATGAAATGGAAATGGTTTATGCCAGAACATGCTACCAGGGGAATACAAGAAGATATGCACAAGCAGATAACCTCTTTTCCCCCGTTGGTGACTTGGAACCTCCTGAGGAGGTGTTAGATGCTATAGTCATACCATGGTCGCTTGGGCCACTTGAGCAATGCTGTTTGTTCACCAGTAAAAAGTTTCTTGGCCTATGGATGGCAGTTCCCAGGTGAATGGACAGAATCCTGTTCAGAAGCCTGTCATTTTGATTAGAGAAACTAAAAACAAATCAGTTCAATGGGTTAAATTAGATGCTGTTTGGCTTTATGTTTGGGTTTTACTAACTCAAGTGTGGTGGCCAGTGGATTAGTCAGATGGTGAGGCAGAAGGGCAACAGAAAATTGCATAGCACAGGGATGTCCATATGGGATACTGCCCTGTGGGAACCATTATGGATATTTAAGCAATAATTAAAGTAGGACCTGCTAATGTTTGTCAGAATAATACCCTCCCACAGCCCTGATTCTGCAGGGAGGGGACAGTGAAATCTCTATTTTGGATTCTTTCTGAACTCTCTCCTATGTGTCTTTTCCTTTGGATGATTTTTAATCTGTGTCCTTTCCCTGTAATAAACTGTAACTATGAGAGAAAGAGCCTTCTGTGAATTCTGAGTCCTTCTGGCAAATGGTTGAATTTAACTGTGGTTTGAGGAACCTCCTGAATTTGCCGTTACTATCAGAAGTAAGAGCAGTCTCATGGAGCGCTATGTGCCCTCCAACTTTGTAGCTGGGCTGAAACTCCTCATGCTTATTTCAGAGTTCTCAGCATTTTTTTTTCTTTTTAATTTTATTTTTTTCAATCCATCTGTATTACAGCTTAATTTCATACAGTAAAACTCTACTGAACCTTTATGAACTTTCAACAATGTAAACAGATTGAAATCTCAAATTTATTAAAATGACAAACATCTTTCTGTGAATTTATGGCATCTAGACTTCAAAAAATGTAAATGTAATATGTGTCAGTTTGTAAGTTAATTTTGTTATCATATCTATTCATTTGCATGTAGATATCTAAGAAAAAAATTAGTCCTATAGCTAAAAATATACTTTTATTTTTTAATATGTGTAGATTTTCCTTCCTTCCTTTCCTTCCTTCCTTCCTTCCTTCCTTCCTTCCTTCCTTCCTCCCTCCCTCCCTCCCTCCCTCCCTCTTTCCTCCCTCCCTCCCACTGTTTCCTTTTTCTTTTCTTTCTTTCTTTCTTTCTTTCTTTCTTTCTTTCTTTCTTTCTTTCTTTCTTTCTCCCTTCCTCCCCTTCCTTCCTTCCTTCCTTCCTTCCTTCCTTCCTTCCTTCATTCCTTTGCTCATAATATCCAAATGGCACAGATAGTCTTCATCTTCTGTGGGTTTTTATTTATTTGAGACATTTTGAGATTTTTAACCTTATTAGGATATTTACACTTGTTATTTCCATAACCACTAGAACAACATTCATATTAAATATTTTTATTGCTAAATAATTTGCAAAGCATCTTTTATTTGTTGAGTTTGTATTTTATAACCAAACAGTCTCGAATTTGTGTTCTTGCTTAGTGTCTTACTAAACTTGAGTTCTTGGCCAGCCTTTAGTTTTTCTCATGTGGATTTTTAAGACAACTGAAGCAGTATCTTCCCAAACAAATTGTTGTTTCTGTAATTATTACTGTTATACTTAGTGGAAACTCCATTACTCTGTTACAAGACAGTTTGCCAAATGCTTGCTTCTGTATATTATACAACAATCTCACACCTTCATGCCCCCTCCACCATCTTGGGTCTTGATTCAGAGTTTTGCAGCATTACTTGTGCTCTGAATTGATGTGAGGGGGTTAAGCTCCAGTCTCTCTAACCTCCAGGGTTCTAGAATTTAGGTATATCTTCAGTAAACAGAAATGTGGTCAGAAGCATAGTTCTGACAGATATACATTGTCCCCTGTTTGTTACAGCTCAGGTGGTTTACCATCCAATCCCATATACATTATACTAATGACATGGGCTCTTTTTTTGATATTTACTGACTCTGGCCATAGCCTCATTCCTCCTTATAATCTTATTCCTGCTTTTTGTTCCCCTCACCTGTTTTAACCCCCTTTCTCTCACAGCCTGCTGCTTACCTCCTGTTTTACCACTAGATGGTACTCATATTTTTGGTATCTTTCAAATACACAACTTTGTTGTTATGGTAAGGAGAATTTAAATAACTCAGAAATATGAAGAACTCTAAATATCAAGTCTAAATTATAATTTTAGAGGCTTTTATTATCTTTTGTTATAACTATATACATTTCATGTTAAATTCAAATGCCGTATACAGATTCTTTTTTTGCCTGAATTCCCTGTAATATATTTTTCAGCATATATTTAGGAATGTGAAAATAAATATAAGAATGACAATGATTTATTTTACATTAAATATATATGCATAATTATGGTTCTTCCAAATTCTAATACTTTGGGGTTTTTGTAGCCCTTATTTCCCTGCATTTCTTCTCAATTTGGTGTACACATTTTGTCTTTCTGTTTATCTGGTACTTAATCCTCCCATGGAACTATTTACTTTTATTTGGAGAATAAATTTGAATGTTGTCTTATATACATTACAACTTTTTTTTATCTTAGTGTAACTGGATACTATTCTAAATATTGTACATTTCTTAAACAGTTTATCACTGCATCAATCAAATGACACAAGAACTGTTTCAGTTCTCACTTTACATATGAAGAAATTCAGAATTAAAGAAGTTAAGTAACTTCCTCATAGCCACACAGCTAGCTATTACTAGAGCTCGGAAGATGTCATCTCTAAATCCTACAATCTTAATTGTTATGTAATATCTTCTAACCCAATAGCAATGCTTTTGTTATTACAAAGTATTCTGCTCTTTGGCACCAATGGAAAAAAAAGTAACTGGGGCTTACATATGTATTTAAATAAAGAAAATAAAATTTCTAGCTTTGTGGTCTTTGTAGAAAGAATGAAAATTAATACATATACTCTTGATGGGATCACAAGTTGAATATTAAGCATCAGTGGCAAATTAAGAGGTTTTATTATCATAACCATAGCATCAGAATTTAGTTTTCACCTCATTATTTCTCTACTGCTCTTTAACATTAATCTAGTGTTTCCTTTTCAACTTTTTTCTATGTAGCTGAAAGAGAAATAAATTATATACAGGAACTTGTTTAAAGCAAGAACCAAAAAACTGACTGTATCCATAGCCTATTTGTTTTTCTAAATTTTTAAAAATGTTTATTTATTTTTGAGAGAGAGACACACACAGAATGCAAGCGGGGAAGGAACACAGAGAGAGAGGGAGACATGGAATCTTAAGCAGGCTCTAGACTCTGAGCTGTCAGCATAGAGGATGATGTGGGGCTGGAACCCATGAAGGTCATGAAGGCTGGAACCCACCAGGTCAGATCATGACCTGAGATGGTCTGATGCTCAACCACTGAGCCACCCAGGCACCTCTCCATAGCCTATTTCTAAGCAGGAAGTTGGTTATAAAAGTTTTATTTTGAGAGATTACATAAACATTTCCATATTGTATGACTTCAATTTGCTTATGGACTCTAAAAGGGAGAAATTATGCTTAACAATTTGATTTACTAAAACATGTTTCTTTATTTCAAGTTTAGTAGTGGTTAGTTTTTGCTGGTGGAGGTTGGAATTCAAAAGTCAATGGCATTTGCCTTAGAAGATTACCTTGTAGTCTTTTTGTGTAGGCGATGTAGTCCTAGGATGAAGAAAGAATAAGAAAGGGCCAACCTCATCAGTACATAGAAGAGAGATAGGTTTAATTTCAGGTCATCGTAGTACAGAGGAGTGAGGAAACGAGACACAGAGAATAATAAGGAGAATGAGAAGAAAAGAAAGGAATAAGACAAATAGGAAAAAAAAGCATAGAAAGAATGATGTGTTCAGTGAAAAATTGGGAAATTGAAAGCTTTGGGAAGAGATGATTGATGAAAACTATCAAGGTCCATAAAATAATAAAGACATATTAATATAATTTTAAAGTAACTTTCAGTGTGGTACTTTGGTGTAAAGCTTCTCAATTCACACTTTCTCACCCTAAAGACATTCATTAAAGTCTGCTTCACACAGGTTTGGTTGACATCTTACAGAATAAGAGTCAAGATTTGGATAACTAGGCACAACTTCAACTACAAATAGAACAGGAAGTGAGCTCCAGAACACAGATAACAAACAGAGGAAACAATATGTCAGAGTTAGAATTGTTTAGGGTTAAAAATATAACTGTGTCCTAAAAATCTGTTAAGGTAAAGAAGGGGTTTCCAACTTAAATGGAATAGGACAAAAGGTATTTATTCCAGGAGTTGGCCACTTTCAAACACAGGTGATATTTTGGGGGCAGACATTCTAAATATCTATATATTTCAATTCTGATTCTGTAGTTGCGCTATTATAATTTTTGTCAATTATGTTACTATAACTGAGTGTATCTCAGTTTCACCTATTAAAATGTCTGCCAAAATCTTATTAGAGGGCAGTTGAAGAAGTATATATAAGATGGGCAATCACACTATTGTGTGTAAGGGCAATACACACAAAGTAAATTTTACTAGTATAAGATTGAAAAAAAAATATCACCAGTGCATCTAATTTGAAGCTCTATGTAAGTGAAACACAATGACAGTGAATAATTGTAAGAAAAAAACATGTTGCAAAAAAAATCTATCATTATACCATTAAAAAAAATGGATAAATGGATAAACTTGGATTTAAAAAACATAGATAAACACAAATATCTTTGCTTTTCCCCCCACACATTCAGAGAGTTCTATCCGTATACCCCTCTCCAGACTTCCTTGTCATTAATTCATGACCTCAATTCATGATTCAGTATATATTGGCCTTTCTTCCTTCCAAGCAAAACAAGCATCCAGCTATGCTTCTCTAAGCTCTGCTTCCCAGGAAGATTCCCCTTCATTACTGCCTTCAGGGGTGTGCCAGAAAGGGCCTGTATTGATGCAGCTGCATCTCATACAGAACTACTGTAAACCAGGCCAGAGCTTTCTCTGCCTTTGTCAAAGGGAACTCCCCCTGAGGCCACAGTTGAAGGCTCCGAGAAAGAAGGTAGTGGAGCCAGAGTGGCAATTATGGGCATTTGGGTTACTTCTTCATGTAATTTACTTGTGCCTTCAGGTCCTGCCCAGGCTGATATTGTATATACCACTTCCGTTTGATGATGGAGTACTGCTGTGCATGCCCAACATAAGTCTGTGTGAGCCAGATAACACCTAGCTCATGACTGGCAGTTTAGGTTGCATGGTAACTTGTTGTCTCAGGATTAATCAATTATTCAGTCTCTGTTCAGGCCTGTTTCTCTAAAGTAGAGTAGTTATTCACAGAAGATAGCAGGGCTTTGCTTTTAAACCTGGAGGGATTGCACTATAATTCGCCTACAGGGGGCTGCCGCAAGCTCCAAACAGCATTCCTATCAGCCCCTGACATCTCAAGCACCATTGGATCTGGCTGGATAGTGTGGTCAAAGCAGTAGAGCAGCTTACACAGCAGTCTGGACTTGTTGTAGAGCCTTCTTTTGTTTTGGGTCTCATGACAGATTAGCAGCTCCTGGGTCACTCAATAAATGGACTAGAGTTAACATACCCAAATAAGGACTATGTCGTCTCTAAAATCCAAAGAAACCCATTAGGTATTGTGCCTCTTTTTTGGTTGTAGAAGGGCCCAGGTGCACCTACTTATTCTTAGCCTTGGAAGGGTCATCTCAACATGCCCTACACCTTGGGCATTTGGAAATTTCACTGACTAGAAGGCCCCGAATTTTTGATGGAGTCACTTTCCACCTTTTAACACACCTATATTCAATCAATAAGTCTAGAGTAGTTACCACTTCTTGCTTACCAAGTCTCATAAGGATAATGTCATCAGTGTAATGGATTAATGTGATATCTTGCTGGAGGGAAAGGTGATCAAGATCCCTGCGAGTTAAATTATGACTTAGTGTTGGAGAGTTGATATATGCCCGAGGTGGGGTAATTAGGATATATTGCTGAAAGCAAACTAATTCAGATGCTCCTTATCAACAGGCATGTAGAAAAAAAGCATTTGCCAGCTCAGTGGCTGCATACCTTCCATCAGGGAGTATGTTAATTTGCTCAAGCAAAGAAATCATATTTGGTAAAGTAGCTATAATTAGAGTCACCACTTCGTTATGCTTGTGATAATCTACTGTCAGTCTCCAAGATCCATCTGTTCTCTGTGCAAAAAAAAAAAAAAAAAAAGGTAAGTTGAATGGAGATGTGGTGGGGATCACCTACAGAGAAGAGCAATCACAGAGCAATTAATTTCTCACAGTAATGTTGAGTGTTGCATCTTCTGCAACCTCCCAGGGTAGGTAAGTGGTTCTTAAATGATAAATTCTCTGTAACTTTCCAATCCCCCTAAGCCTTTGAGTCTTTTCCTGTACCATAAACCAAAGCAGGTCTGGAATTTCAAGTACACTTAATGTGGGTCACCTTTTCATCTACGTTTTAGCAAGCCAAGCAAACAATCTGTTAGAGCACTTTCTAACTCCCCAAGTTGCAATACTAAATGCAGAGACCCCTGCCTAGTGGGTCCATATCCATGATTTTGTCCTGACACAATTTTGTGGGTTTTTTCATCATTATCCCACACCCTTAAAATGTATTACCACACATATTCCCCAGATTTCTGTCTGCATAAATTAGACAAATCAAGCAGCTCTTTTTGAGTGTAGCACACTTCCTTATGGGTCACATTTTGTACCTCACCTTTAGGACCCTCCTGAAACTTGAGTCTAGTCATAGGTCAAGAACCTAAAAGGGGTTGTGGAAGTGGGCAGCAGTGTGTTGCAGGACAACTTCCTCAGGGTAGGCTGTTACACTGTCCTCAGAAAATGCAGGGTTAGTCTCCTCAGACATGGATGGAAAGGCTGCTGGTCCTGGCAAGGAAGACTCATCAGAATTTAGAAGCTCAGCGAGTCCAGCTTCATTTAGGTCTTTCCACACATCCATATTCCAACTTTCAATATCCAGTCCCTTCCCATCACTGTCACTTTAACAGTAGACACCCTGTGATGCTAGGGTTTCAATTTGCATTGTTATTCAGACACTGGCAGAATAAGATTTGGGGTTTAGTTTTAATAATCTCTTTTTAATGTTTTTTTATTTAAATTTTAGTTAGTTACATTTTGCACATATGGTGCAATATTGGTTTCAGGAGTGGAATTCAGTGATTCATCAGTTACATAAGACACCCAATGCTCATCACAAGTGCCCTCCTTAGTAACCATCACCCACTTATCCTATCCCCCACCCACTTCCCTCCATCAACCCTCAGTTTGTTCTCTATCATTGAGTCTCTTGTGGTTTCTTTTTCTCCTCTTTATACCTCCCTTCTCATATGCTCATCTATTTTCTTTCTTAAATTCCATATATGGGCGAAATCATATGTACTTGTCTTTCTCTGACTGACTTATTTTGCTTAGCATATTACATTCTAGCTTCCTTCACATATTGAAAATGGCAAAATTTCATTCTTTATGATGGCTTAGTAATATTCCATTATATATATATAATGGAATATATATATATAATACCAATATATAGTGTATATAAGTGGTTATATATATATATATATATATATATATATATATATATATATAATTTGTTCTTTAGCCATTCATCAGTCCATAGACAATGGGGCTCTCTCCATAGCTTGGCTATTTTTGATAATGCTTCTATAAACATTGGGGTGCATGTACCCCTTTGAATCTGTATTTTTGTATCCTTTGTATCTTTTGGCTAAATACCTAGCAGTGCAATTACTGGATCATAAGGTAGTTCCATTTATAGTTTTTTGAGGAAACTTCATGCTGTTCTCCAGAGTGGCTGCATCAGTTTGCATTCCTACCAACAGTGTAAGAGGGTTCCCCTTTCTCCACATCCTTGCCAGCACCTGTTATTTCTTGGGTTGTTAATTTTTAGCCTTTCTGACAAGTGTCAGGTGGTATCTCATCATGGTTTTGTTTTATATTTCCCTTATGATGAGTAATGTTGAGCATCTTTTTATTTTATTTTATTTATTTATTTTGAGAGAGAGAGAGAGAGAGAGAGAGAGAGCAAGCATGAACCAGGAAGGGGCAGAGAGAGAGGAGGAAAGAATCCCAAGCAGGCTCAACACTGTTAGTGCAGAGCCCCAAGAAGGACTCAAACTCATGACCTGAGCTGAATCAAGAGTTGGAGGCTCGGGGCGCCTGGGTGGCGCAGTCGGTTAAGCGTCCGACTTCAGCCAGGTCACGATCTCGCGGTCCGTGAGTTCGAGCCCCGCGTCAGGCTCTGGGCTGATGGCTCAGAGCCTGGAGCCTGTTTCTGATTCTGTGTCTCCCTCTCTCTGCCCCTCCCCCGTTCATGCTCTGTCTCTCTCTGTCCCAAAAATAAATAAACGTTGAAAAAAAAAATTAAAAAAAAAAAAAAAAGAGTTGGAGGCTCAACTGATTGAACCACCCAGGCACCCCAAGCATCTTTTAATATGTCTGTTGGCCATCTGGATGTCTTCTATGAAAAAGTGTTGATTCCTGTCTTCTGCCCATTTCTTAACTTGGTTATTTGTTTTTGGGGTGTTGTCAAATTTGGTAAGTTCTTTATAGATTTTAGATACTAACCCTTTAAGTTCTTTATAGATTTTAGATACTAACCCTTTATCATATGTCATTTTCAAATATCTTCTCCAATTCTGTAGGTTGCCTTTTAGTATTATTGATTGTTTCCTTTGCAATGCAGAAGCTTTTTACCTTGATGAAGTCCCAATAGTTAATTTCTGCTTTTGCCATGTGACTATAGGAGATAAGTATCTTTTTCAGGGCAGACATAGAAACTCTCAGGCCATTTATATAGCCCTTCAGCTGGAAATTCAAATCCCTGAGCTCATTCTTTGCTTTCTCTACTTTGTGCAGAGACATTAGGAGCAACCAGTTTATCTTATTTTATTCATTGGTTTCATTAAAATATTCAAAGGTATCATATACCTGGTTTATAAAATCCTTGCTGTATAAGTGCCTTATTATGAGTATCCAGTGTTAATAATTTGTGTATCTCTATAGCCACATCACAAGATGGACTACAAGCGCTCTCTTTCTTCCTGAAAATAGAGTTGTTAGGATCTGAAATCTAATCAGAATAGAAAGCCAGTTTTAGAAATTGCAAAACCATTTCCAAAACCTTTTCTTAAGATTCTATTCCTCACTACCAGTAACATATCTGTTTTAATCAGGGTTCTCCAAAGAAACAGAAACAACAGGGTGTGTGTGTCTGTGTGTGTGTGTGCGTGTGTGTAAACAGAAAGAGATATTTATTTTGGTAAATGGGCTCACATGATTATAGAGCCTTCCAAGTTCAAAATATGAAGAGTGGGGAAGCAAGCTGGAGAAGATTTGATGTTGCAGTTCAAGTTCAAAGGTAATCAGACATGTTGCAGCTCATGTCTGATCAGTTCAAGTTCGAAGATCATCTTCTGGAAGCATCTCTTTGCACCTGGGGAAGTCAGTCTTATTCTTTGTTCAGACCCTTAAGTGATTGGATGAAATCTAACACTATGGAAGGCAATCTGCTTTACTCAAAGTCCATTGATTTAAATTTAATCTCACCCAAAACACCTTTGCAGAAACATCCAAAATAATGTTTGACCAAATATTTAGGTATCACCCAGAGAAGCTGACACATAAAATTAACCATCCTCCTGTACACAGTTGCAGTGTAATTGTGTATTTGCCATTATATACCAAATGCCTTTTTATTTCAATAGGTTTTACTACTTCTAGCACTTTTTCAGGGAAAAACACATTTTAATTAGTATTTAAAATCATCTTTCATTCTTTTTTTCATTTCTCAATGAAGTAGTGAAATGAGCATATATGTCCTCTTTTCATATAAATGCCCTTATTGCACATATTAATCAGCTTCTCCTGTGGTGATGAATAATCCCTAATCTCAGTGGCTTACAAAAACAAATTTTTATTTCTTCCTCTGGTTCTGCCTCTGTTGGGCTCAGCTGGACTTCACAAGCTTTTCATTCTAGGATTCAGGGTGAAGAAATATCTCCTCTATGGATATGATATTGCTATTGGAGAGAACTCGAGAGCTGCAAGCATAAGGTGATGAATCTTAAAGCCTCTACTTGGACTGAGCACACTGTTCTTCTTCACAGAGTCTATTGATCAAAGCCATTCATGTGGGCAAGACCAGAGCTGGTGCAGTGAGAATGCACATTGTCTCTAGTCTCCTAGAATGCACCAAAGAGTCACATAGCAAAAGGCAAGGAGGTATAATACCATTACTGATAAGTAATTAAGAATTGTGAATTGTCATCATCATCATCATCATCATCATCATCATCATCTAGGAGACTGTTTCTAAAGAAATGCAGTGTTCGCACATGCATAACATTTTAATAAGTAGGGAGCAAAACTTTTCCAACCCAACCTAGTTCCTCTGCTAAAAAAATATTTTTTACATTAATTCATACTGGAAACATAAACATGATTAACATGGCAAACTTTCAAAACACCCCAAAATAATTTTATGTGGAAGAGGATTATGGAAATCTGAAGAAAAGGCATGTGATGGTAAAAACTTAGTAGTAATACTTCTGTTTGTTATGTATTTGTTTTGTTTCAGGCTCTTCTACATGCTTGATTGGCATGATATTATTTAATTGTCATAAAATTCATAGGAAGTGATTACTTTCATCATCCCCATTTTAAGATGAGAAAAGTGAGGCAATAAAATTTAACCCAATCACCTATGAATGAGAAGGAAACAGCAGAATCAGAATTCAACTTTAAGCATGTAAGAGCCACAGTATCACACTGTTATAGCTATAATAAAGAACAGTTGTAAATACCACCTTATTTTAGTATAATAAATGCACTGTATACTTTTTCATTAAAATGCCTAATAAAAGTTTATAACATATATATTTAATATTTACATTGTTTCTTCTTAAAAGTATATGAAAATATAGATGCATATGTTCTCAAAATAACTTTTTCTGAGGATCTTTGAAAGCATTTACACAATTTGGAAAGATGTGCTTCACATGAGGATACATGGTTGAAGTGATGGATTCCACATTCACAGATTTAAAGTGAGGCAATAGATAATTTGACTTAATCAGAATCCGCAGGAGTTATTTTTTAAGATATTCCTATCGTTCATGTCTTCAGTTTCTGTCAGACATTCATGCTCTGAATTTCTCTGTCATGTGTATACATTAAGAGACAAAGCATCAGTTGTATACGTGTTTTCAAGCAGACTGTCTTCAGAAAGTTAACTTTTAGCATGTGTGCTAATGATACAATGTTTTTTAAAGCACTAGTTTTCAAAAAAAAAGCTCACAGCTATATTTAATTATAGAAATCAAATTAAGAATCTTATGTGACAACATATGCTGCATGAATCTAAATCTGCTAAATTGTATAGAACATGCAACTTGAGTCATATATTGCTGGCAGTGGGAATATAATGGCCTAAGTATTTTTTAGTTAGAATAAGAAAATACTAAGAGACTTGGGATGTTTAAAAGTACACATAGATTTGAATTATGAATATATCTAAGCCCATAAACCCTTTATTATAACCTATTGGGATAATTACAAGAAACCTCTTATTTGACATGCTTAGCATATCTGTTGACACACCTGGATCCTCATAACAAACAAACAGGTGTATTTGCAATGGTTGCTCAGTTCCCTACTAGGCAGTACACAAGCAAAAAATTTAAAAGCCCATAAAATAGACATAAACATATATTTAGAGATTAGAAGTGACTTACATGATGTCCCAAAGTGATGGTAGTGATGGGTACAGAAAATGGGTATGTTGAATACGCAGATTATGTGTGATAGTACCTGTGTATAATACAAAGAAGAATGTTTACTTAATTTTGAACACTTCTAAAAATACTTTTGATGATAAGGTTAATTTTAGTGTATACGCACACATGTTACAATTACTATCGTACAATTTAAATGGGTTTAGGAAATTTCATGAACTCCATAAAACACTGATCACATATGCATCTGTTCAAAATTATGCATCATGGTACCACTCCTATAAAGGAAAAAAAAATAGTGGGTTTATTTGATTGACTGCCAAACATTGTATACAAAGGCAGCATTTGAGGGAAAACTTGCTTTATTGTTATGGCAAGTGAAGTAAGTGTCTGGAGAAAGAGTGCAAATGGAAATTATAAAAGCATGAAAGTTTCTTTTATATAATACAGAAGCCAATTTCCTGTTCATTTACTTGCCAGGATTCAGCATTACTTGTCCAGACTCAGTGATGACTCTTTTGAGTTTAAATCCTCACCGTCCTTGCTGGCAGAGAAGCAGGACACAAGAGGATTCTAGAATAACAGTTGGGAATTTGAAAAGGCAAAACACTATGCCTCTGACACTTGCATTTCTGCATATATCTTGGCCTTTAGTGCTGTTAATATATACACACATATCATAATATCATATATATAGTGGGAAGAAAAGATATATAAGATCTACCCTCTACAATTTCTAAGTGTAGAGTAAAGTTTGCCAATTATAAACACAGTGTTTTACAGCAGATCTCTAGAACTTATCTAGTATAACTGAAACACTATACCCTTTGAACAGCAACTCCCCATTTCCCTCTTGCCCCAGCTCCTGGCAACCATCATTCTACTTTCTGCTTCTGTGAAATGGACCATTTTAGACATCTAATATAAGTGAGTACCCAGATATTGCTAATATTTACTCCATCTCTGAAAATTTATCTACTGGAAGCAAGATCTGAAATTTGTAACCTAATGCTTATGTAATATTTTTCAAAATGTTTTTCTCCCATTTTGTTTGTCCTAATAGAAGGCATGGGGACAGTTCTTCAGAAGCAAAATCACATTGAAACTACATTTCTTTATAATTAGGTGTATTCATTAAAAAATTAGTATTCTATTATACATTTTAAACAATTATTTTATTGTTTTATTGACTGTAGATTGCATTAGTTTTCTAGGATTACCTAGTTAAGCAGCACAGACTGAGTAGAACAACAGAAATTTATTTCCTCACATTTATGGAAGCTAGAGCTCCAAGACCAAGGTGTAAGCAGTGTCAATTTCTTGTAAGGGTCTCTCTTTCTGGTTTGTAGATGCATGGCTTCTTCCAATATCTTTACATGCTCTTACCTCTGTGTGTATTTGTGTATATGATAACAATCTCCTCTTCTTAAAAGAACACTGGTTGTGTTCTTGGATTAAGATCCATTTCCTTTGAAGTCATTTAACCTTATTTACTTCTTTAAATACCTTAATTCCAGGGGCACCTGGGTGGCTCAATTGGTTAAACATCTGACTTTTGATTTCAGCTCAGGTCATGATCCCAGAGTCATGGAATCAAGCCCCGCATCGGGCTCTGTGCTGATCATGGAACCTGCTTAAGATTCTCTCTCTGTCTCTCTCCCCTGCTCACATGCTCACTCTGTCTCTAAAATAAATTCAAACAAAATTAAAGACCGTAATTCTAAATACAGTCACATTCTGAGGTATTGGGGTCAGGACTTTAACAAATGAATTTGGAGGAGGGGCACAACTCAGCTCTTAACGTTAATATTATTAGAATATATTGATTTGTTTATGTTGAATACAATACAAAAGTTGAAATTTATGAAATAATATTTAATATAATCCACTTTCTTAATAATTGTTTGATATAAAAGATGGGTCACAAAGATGAATATTTTCTATCAAAAATAACACAAAAATTGTAAGAATTAAAAGAAGGGGGATATTATATTCTTTAGGTAGTGAAGGTGTCAAAATAATGTCTCTATTCCTGATTACAGTAAGCTCAACTCTTTGTTTCCTGTCCATTTCTCTCTTTGGGGATTTTTTTCCCTTCTCTTTTTACCTTTCTGTATCAACTTCTATATTATGACCTCAATCCTAACAATGGTAATATGCATTCCCTCAGTTTCAACTTTAACTATTATTATTTTAAGACTCTTTTCATATATCGTTTCTTAAGTTACCCTTCTAGTATCTCAAAGATAATACTGAAAAAGTGAATACATCTTACTCTCCTTCCAAATCTTTCTCCTGACAAATCAATTCCGTTTCCTTTTATTTCATTCTCCTTAAAAAAAAAATCCAAATCTGAAAGCAGATTTTCAAGTACAGTTTCATAATTTGTATCATATCCTTCTTTTTTCCTATTTATACAATCTCTAAAATGTACTATAGCAACTTATTTCTTGTTTATTTTTATTGTTGCCTCTAGACTAACACAGGCTATCGTACTTTGTCTTTAAATCCCTTTAGAAGCTTCTTTAGCAATTTCTTTTTTTTTTAAGTTTATTTATTTTTAAGAGAGAGGGAGAGAGCAGGGGAGGGGCTGAGAGAGAAAGGGAGAGAGAGAATCCCAAGCTCCATGCTGTCAGTGCAGAGCTCGATGGAGGGCTTGAACTCATGAACTGTGAGATTGTGACCTGAGCTGAAACCAAGTCAGTCACTTAACCAACTGAGCCACCCAGGGGGCCCCTATTTAGCATTTTCTTAAATTCTGGTTTCTTTGTCATATTCATGCTAAAACTGTTTCCAGTTATTTTATCTGACTCCCATTTTTAACATAATATTTAATGGCCATGCTACTCACCTCCTTGACTCACACTGCTTACAGGAAAATGTTAAAAAACACTGGTATTTACAGTCCTCCACATTTTAAGAGCATTCTATGTTGCAGTCAATCATTTTTTCTCATGTTTCTACCATAAGCTTTCCATTTAAAAGGTTCAAATCTTTAGTTACTGTATTTGTCATCGGTTGCTGTGTGAAAATACTGCCATAGACTTAGTAGCTTAAAATAACCAATACTTGTTTATCTCACAGTTTCAGTGAGTCCACAGTCAGCGCATAGCTTAATTTAGGTCCTCTGCTTCAAGGTCTAACAAGGCTGAACTCCAAATGTTGACTAGGGTAGCAGTCTTACATGAGACTTGACTAAGGAATATCTTCCAAGCTCATGTGGTTGTTGGCAACATTCAGTTCCTTTCAGGATACTGGGATGAAGACCTGTTTCTTTCTAGTTATTGGCTGGAAGCCACCCCCAACTTCTTGCCTTGTGGTCCTTTCCATAGGCAGTACAAACATAAAAGCTTGAGAGTTAAGAGCCAGCAAGGAAAGGGAAATAGTATCTTCTAACAATACGATTGACACTTTTATGCAAAATAATTATGTTAATCAATACGTGCATCCTATCACATTTGCTGTATGCTATTGAGTAGAAGCAAGTCTCAGGTTCCACCCACACTCAAAGGGACAGGATATCACAAGGACATGAATACCAGGACTTGGGTCTCATGGGAACCATTTGGGGTTTGTCTACCACAGCCACCTTTATATAAACCGAGACCTTCCTTGGCTATAAGACCTAATGAATAATGTTTACTCTGATACTTTGTTTTTTTACTCTTCCATCTATGTTAACACAACCTCACCTTTCTTTTCAGAAAGCATCCTCAGATCAGTATAATCAGAGAACTATTAATAAAGTTATTGTTGCAAGAAATCATTTGACAATTTGACATTTAAATAAAAATAAGAATTTTATTTATATTTGAACCTATCTACTATTTGTCTAGTCCCGCTAAGAGAAGAAAAGCTGCATACATTCTAGGAGAAAAATGTCTCCCTGCATCTACATTTTTAAGATACTATTTATAACCTTTCCTCAGTGCCTAATAGTGTAAGTTCATGTGTTTATAATTATAAAAAATTTGAGAGCAGAAACCATGTTTTATATATAAACTTCACAGAAGCACATAATCCAATATGTAGCAATAATTCAAAAATATTTTAATTAATTGATTGAGTCAAGACTAACAAGTGATTGGATACAGAAGGCAAAATTACTTTTAACCAAGCAATTTAATGTGATTTTGTAATATAATCTGCATAAACAACCATGTTGGGAAGATGAATATTTCAAGTGTAGCTTAATGGCTACTAATCCAACATGATAAAGATTACTTTTGACATAAAAAAATGCACTTCTCGGTAAATATTTCTTGCTGATGAAATGGATTCTTTAAATTAAATTCAGCATCAAATGGCACTGTGGTTTTCCTTTTTTTCTTTAATACTAATTTGCTCCCGAGTTTATTAGTTATTTTAAATTGCTGTTGAAACTTAATCTAAGATGAGAGAATCATGTTATCAGAATATAAAATAATGACACATAATATAAACTTGGTAATAAAAAAGCAAATCCTTTCAGCTCAAAAAACATCACATTTAATAGCATGCAATCTAAAGGAAGAGTATGGCTGCCAGACAAATTACTAGCACTTCTATATTGAGCAGTGATATGCATTTGTTAGTGGTTGCCAACAGATACTTATGTTAATGTACTGTCTTGCACCTCTTACTATCTAAAACTGTATATTTTTGATCACTCAGCATATATTTGCTAACAATTATTTGTCTGCTCTAACACATGAGTCAAACATCAGACATTTAAAATTGTTAATAGATTAAAGATAATGTGGTTGCTAGATATATGAAAAGTAGACTCTATGATTAAAATGATTTTTTACATGGTTAGATACCAAAATGAAATTCTTACAATAGTAATACTTCATTTGAATTGGTTTATAAATGTCATGTTAGCTATAAGGCAATGAATTGTGTAATGGTTTTTAGAAATCTTTTTTTCCAAGTCATGTAAAGCACTCCAGAGGTGAAGTTTCAAAGTCATGTAAACTTTCCATCAGATAATATTAACAAAGCTCATTATTTAAATAAGTTTTCAATATTCATTTTTTCAACATTAAGTAAAATTTATACAAAAATAGTGTAATTTTTTTGTAAGGAATATTTTTAAATCTATTCAAAGCACCTAAATTTGAAGAGTTGAAACAAATTAATAGTTTAAGAACAAAAATATTATTGACTTATTAACTGGTGTCACTTAATAACTAAATTCAGTATATTGAATAACCATAATGGAAAAGATTATATGCAATGCTCTTAGGTGATACAATGATGGTTATGATTGCTTTCTTAACAACTTGAAATAAGTGCTGAATTTGAAGACATTAATATGGATGATGATAGTATAAAGCCCTAAAGAATACATTCATATTATGAATGAAATTATATATATACATTTTATCTTACTATATATATACAAAAATTACATTTTATCTTACTAATCTTTACAGAATTTATATAAATTTATATAAATTCTGTAAAGATTAGTAAGATAAAATGTAATTTTTAAATGGGAAAGTCAGAAAATCTTCATTGAAAATAAAAGGATGTATATTGCATTTAAAAAAAATTCTGATGTTAATGCTAAGTTACAATAGAATATAGAGAAACATAAAGTCCAAGCAGGGATACTTGTTTGAGCATTATTTTAGAGAAAAGAAAACTCAAGAGAGTTATGTAAATCTGTGTTCAGTAGATTGTGATTTTGTTTCATTGTTCATCTGTCCTTGCATCTATACGTATGACTTGGAAGTTCTTTGCACTAAAGATGTTCAGTATTTTCTTTTTTTTAAGCTTTATTTATTTTTGAGAGACAGAGACATAGCGTGAGCGAGGGAGGAATAGAGAGAGAGGGAGACACAGAATCTAAAGCAGGCTCTAGGCTCTGAGCTGTCAGCAACAGAGCCTGACGTGGGGCTTGAACCCACGAACCGCGAGATCATGACCTGAGCCAAAGTCAGATGCTTAATGGATTGAGCCACCCAGGCGCTCTAATGTTCAGTATTTTCTTGACTTTTGCTTCCAACACTTCAGTTGTTTTGACTTGACTTGTACTTATTTATATCATGCCATTGGGACTACCCACTTGGGCAATGCTGCTGATCTCAGGAGGAGAATAAGATACATAGAACAAAGAAGCCTCAGTTAAGCCACCTCAGCCATGACAGAGAACAGCTTTCTTCAAGTTAAAGGACAGATATGTGTGTGAATATACCTCTGAGTGGAGTTGTCCACCTGACCCCAGTCTCCGTCATTGACTTTGTGCTGAACTATGACTGCATAAGTACAAATACATGCTGTAATTTTCAGCCACTTAATTTAGGGGTTATTTGATACACAACAGTTGTTGACATCTAAGATATGATACTCAAAGCCGGGGTACAGCTATAACAAAAAGTCTGTAACATGTCATTGTCATTAGAAGCACATAATGAATGGATGCTGGAGAAGTGGTGAAGAAAGTATTGAAGGAGACTAAAAAAAATGTTGTTCTTTATTATTTACTTGTGAAACATTTGGTAATATTAAACCTACAATAACTTGAAAGACTGAACATGTATGTAATATAACGTCAACAGAGACATGGCTTTCAGGTAAGATATGTGAGAATGAATTGTTTCTCTTTAGCCTCATGTGATATGATACAAAAAGAACAGTATTATTTTCAGAAAAGAAAATTAAACTACTTCTCATATCTAGACTATTTACTGAGTAAAGGGCCTTCAAATTCAATTACAGTGTGCGACCCTAGACCAAATCTAAGGTGCTACCCAGTATTATATGCTTTTCAGGTAAAAATCTGTGACTCCTATAAAGGAGTCTCTATTGGTCTCTTTAACTGGAAAAAAAGAAAATACTGTAAAAAGCATAGGGCATCATTCTAGAGTAGCATAACTTTTTAAGGTTATGTCTAGAAAGAGGCATATGTCTAAAAGAATATTAGATATGGTTTTTGTGTAATGCACTAACTAGCATCAAATACATAGAAAACTCATACTGCTTTTAAAAAATACTGCTTAAAAAATACTGCTCTGAGAAACCTTTATTGGCTAAGTTATCTGCATTTGACCTAATAGATAATTGATTTTTTTTTTTTTTTTTTTAGATGTGACATGTTCTCTGGAATCTCAATGCTCAACAGGCAGAAAGCAGGCTTAAAATATTTATCTGCCATCAAAGAGGCAATGTTGTTCAGTGTTCTCTTTGTAGGTGACCAAAGATAATAGCAGAAAAACCCTTAGAGAATGGACAGAGAGACAATGGAGCAGAACCAGAACCTAATTAAGAAACATCTCTTACACTCATTGTAGGGGAACCTGTCAATCTTTACTCAGAATGATTTTAAAATTGCTAAGAATCAGTGAGTGTTATATATGTCTATCATTCTTCTTGTTGTTGAATAAGAGATTTTTGGCAGTTTTCCTGCCCATATTTTAACATTTTTTGTGAGATGTGTGATAAGGGAAGGCAGATAACATGCTTATCCATGGGCACATCTGATTAAGAAGAGTCATATTTGTTCTGATATAGTTGGGAACATCTTGGACTCTGAGTCTCATGACGTGACTATTGAGTAGGCTGAGAGTCCTGAGGGTGAGCACATTCTGCATGTGAAAGGGCCGTAATTCCTAGTGACTAAAAGGGTATGCGATGTGAGGCTACGATATTGCCTCTATTTTTTTTTTTTTAAGTACCTTTATGGTGGAAAATGCAAGCCATATGTCCGACCCTGTCTCCACTACATAGAGATCATCCTTGCTGTCTCTTTCTTTTTTTTTGTTTTAAACAGAAAATCAGAATGTTACACTGTTAAATATCTCTTCATTTATGATGCTGTCTTTCACCCCTAGTCCCAGGTCCATTGTGGCTGCCATTCACTGTAGTGCTGTCCTCTTCTTTAAATATAGAGTATCTTGAAGATGGAGTGAAGTTTGCTGGCTTTCCATCTCTATAATATTTTCACTTTTGAGTCTTTGAGATAGTTTCTAAAGGACATATAATTTAGAATTTGAATTTTGAAGGCTGTTACTAAAATAAGAATTACCCAGGGTTCTCATAACTTTGAAAGTCATTATAATGTCCTCTTGTAGATACTCCTCATTTTATTTCATTTTCTAAATAGTTCTTCTTCTTTCTCTTTAAGAAATTATCTTCGGGGCGCCTGGGTGGCGCAGTCGGTTAAGCGTCCGACTTCAGCCAGGTCACGATCTCGCGGTCCGTGAGTTCGAGCCCCGCGTCGGGCTCTGGGCTGATGGCTCAGAGCCTGGAGCCTGTTTCCGATTCTGTGTCTCCCTCTCTCTCTGCCCCTCCCCCGTTCATGCTCTGTCTCTCTCTGTCCCAAAAATAAATAAACGTTGAAAAAAAAATTAAAAAAAAAATAAAAATTAAAAAAAAAAGAAATTATCTTCAATTTCTTCACCCTTGGTCACAGGACAATATCCCGATTTCTGAATCCATCTCTATTTTTGTTTCATAGTTGTCTTCCTGATTGTGTTATTTTCTGTAATAGCCCTGGGAATCAGTATTAGGATCGTATTAATTATCTAATTCCACCCCAGAAACCATGGTCAAGACTGAATACAGTCAGATTGTCTTTATAGTTCACACACAAAAGAATGCCAAACGGAAGCATGGTAGTTTCCTTAATATTACATTTTATTTGTCAAACACTTATTTATCTTTTAAGCACAGACATTTATTTTGAGATCCAGTGTAGTGTCAAGAAGAAACTAGATAACTCTATTTTCCTTACGAATCCAAGAATTGTATTATTGTGTAAAGTACTCATTGGTTTCTTTAATACTTCAACTTGGAGCCTACAACCGTAATAAATAATATACATCACATTTTTATGATCACTTTCCAGAGGAGAGTAAGGGATCAAATTAGTTTTCCTTCATTTTCTCTTGGCAAAGAGAGGGAGATAGTAAATTGTTCCAGTTATATTGAGATCACCAACATCTGTTTACAAAGAAAAATATCTAGGTATGTAAGCTAAATAAATCACAACCCGAAAGTATTTAATCATGCCAAAGACTAGATAATTATATTTAGTCATGATTTATTTTCATTTGATCTGCCCAAATCAATGGCAGTCTTATTTAGAAAGTATGCTTGAATGTCCTGTAGCTACAACTAAGTTGTATTTCTGATAAATGTTCTTTTTATCTACTTCAAATAGAAAAGCACAATTTATCCCACATTTAGATAAGTTAAAATATGCTTTGCTGTTTTGTATTTCCAACATCTATTTTTTACAAAGAAAATGGTGATTTACAAAAGATGACAAGTTGCAAAGTGGTTTTCACTAGGATTTATGAATTGCAAAATGCTCTCTCGATAGTAATCAATGGTACAGTCACTGTTTAAATTTTCCCATTTATTTGCAATTCATACATTACAGAGCTGGAAATAGAAGCAGCCCCTTTCAAACTTTCCATATTATAAAAGATTGTATCTTTATTACAAAAGAATTGAGTTAAAGGCTTAAAGTTATAAAATTTTATATTTGGGTCCATCCATTATTTTCTGATGATGTTTGAAGATATTTTTCTGTCCTTATATTTTGAATCTCAAGAGCATGGTCACTGTAGGAACAGTCTGTGATTTCATCACACATAGTTGACAATGGATTTTGGTTTAACATCAATGGCTTTAGGGAGAAGCAAAGTTATACTTAATAATAATGAAAATGGTACAGTGCCAAATACTCATTTAATATATTTTTCATAATATGTAACCATGTAATAGTAGGCATGCAGAATATAAATGGTTAAATCTCCAAATTAGGATTCAGGAGCCTAAAACATTGAGTATCTTAATAATATTTATAAACTAATTATATTTATATATTCATATGCTATACCTTACCAAATATTTATTAGCCCTGTCACCTTTATATATTCCCTTTATGACTCACCCAGTTCTTCTGAGCTCTGTCCTTTTTGTCTGTACTCGTCCCTCATAGTGGTATTCAAACTTCTCTTGACTTCACCTTGGATTCTTTGTTCAAGTTTGATTCCACCCTAAATAGTTTCTTTAATTTTGTTTTTCATAAAGAAATCTTCCATTGACATTTCTAAGATCACTGATAACTGGTCCGCTGCAGTAAGTTCTTGCATTTCTCCTGCCCTCTGCCATTTCTCAGCAAAAGGAATTTTAGACTCTCCTTAGTTTTGACTGTGCCATCAATATATTTGCTCATTGCTCCATGCTGGTTAGGTAACCATCCTTTTGGAGGAAGTGAATAGTAGCTGGTAATTTCTAGGTTTCAAGCTGGTAAGTTCCCAGGTTTGTTTTCTTTGTTTTCTCACTCCTAGTTCATACTGCTTTAGTCCCACTGATACCAGTAATTTAACCCCATGAAATTATATTCTGTGATTCATGACAATACATCCAGTTGGTTTTGTGTCAAATTGAATATCCATCCTTCTGTTGCTAAATTGAATAGTCAAATTTTCAGTCTTTATCTGACATGCCTTATTGGCAGTGTTTGACACAGCCGGTCTCTGTTCTCAGGGAGTCTTTTTTTTTTTTTTCCTTTTCACCTGGACTTTAGATTGCACCTCTCACTGGGCATTCCTGTTTAGCTTCATTTGCTGGATTCTCCTCTTTCCCAAACCTTTAAATTTTGCTATATTATGAACCTCAGTCTTCTTTTCTCTTCCCTGAATGCATCCACTATTTGTGCTATTTTATTTGTCCAATGATTTTAAACACATCTATACACCAATCACTTCCAAATTATGCACTCAAAACTCCAGACTGAAGTGTTATATTTAGTCAATGTGCTTCCATATTTAATAAAATTCTCAATTTATCATATGTAAACTAAAATAGTTGTCTTTTTTGGAGACTGCTTAATTTAATTTATTTTTTTTAATTTACATCCAAATTAATTAGCATATAGTGCAACAATGATTTCAGGAGTAGATTCCTTAATGCCTCCTACCCATTTAGCCCATCTCCTCTCCCATAACCCCTCCAGTAACCCTCTGTTTTTCTCCATATTTAAGAGTCTCTTCTGTTTTGTCCCCCTCCCTGTTTTTATATTATTTTTGTTTCCCTTCCCTTATGTTCACCTATTTTTGTCTCTTAAAGTCCTCATATGAGTGAAGTCATATGATGTTTGTCTTTCTCTGACTAATTTCACTTAACATAATACCCTCTAGTTCCATCCACATAGTTGCAAATGGCAAGATTTCATTCTTTTTGATTGCCGAGTAATACTCTATTGTATATGTATATATATACACCACATCTTCTTTATCCATTCATCCATCGATGGACATTTGGGCTCTTTCTATACTTTAGCTATTGTTGATAGTGCTGCTATAAACATGGGGGTGCATGTGTCCCTTCGAAATAGCACACCTGTATCCTTTGGATGAATACCTAGTAGTGCAATTGCTGGGTCATAGGGTAGTTCTATTTTTAGTTTTTTGAGGAACATCCATACTGTTTTCCAGAGTGGAATGGTTGTCTTCTTCTTAATGTGCTCTTTTCACAGTCTTCCCCATCCACATTAATAGCAAGTCAATCTTTTGGTGCTGAGGCAAAACAATATTCTTTTACTCCACCTTTCCCCTTATACTCCATATCCAGTGCACCTACAGACCCTTTTGGTATTTCCAGAATTTGACTACTTCTGTCATTGCCATTCTGAAACAGACTGCCATTATCTTTGTTCCTTATTAATGAAGAAACTTTCTAACTGGCTTCACTGATTCTTCACTCATGTTGTCTAATCTACTGTTATAACAGCAAATAGACTGAGCATTTTAGAATTTAGATTACTTAGAATTTAGAACTCATCTGCTATGTGTGTATCCTTCCAAAATTCCTGTGTGGAAACCTAATTCACAGTGTGATGGTATTTGGAAGTGGGACCTTTGGGAGGTGATCAGGTCATGAGGGTAGAGCTGTCATGAATGGGATTAGTGTACTTATAAAAGAGACCTCAGAGAAGTCCTTCATTCTTTCCACTATGGGAGGACACAGTGAGAAGATGGACATTAATGAAATAGGAACTTGTTTCTCACTAAATACCAAATCTTTCAGTGCCTTAATTTCAAACTTTTCAGTCTCCAGAAATGTGGGATATACATTTCTGTTGCTTATAAGCCACCCATTCTATGGAATTATATTATTGTAGCAGCCCAAACAGGCTAAGACATCATCTGCTGAAAACATGCAATGCTTGTCTGCACCATATTATCCTTCTGTCCATATATGCTTTCCCTTCTACTGCAAAGACTGAAATCCCTGAACCTTTATTTTTTAGACTCCCTTAAAAATCAAGCTTGGGTTAATGTTGCTAACAAAAATAAATGTTGCTAATAAAAAGTGCTCATATAAAATCTTGAAAGTAACATGGAATTAAAAACTATTTGTCTTTTGGCTACTGTGGACAGGCAATAAAGCAAATGTTGGCTTTTAGGCATCTTTCTAATAATCATCTACTTTGGTGTTGAAAGTAACTGTCATCATTAATCATTGTTTCCCTGTGATGCCTAAAAGTGTCCAAATGCTGAAGTTAGAAATCGCCTCTCTGACCATTCTTCCCAGTAGTTTGAATCATATCAATTCTCTATTGAATATTTCTTATTTGAAATACATAGCATAAACTTATGTTTTCTTATTTGAGCCTTTCATGATAGAGGCTTAGGTGTTTGAAATGTTTTCACAAAACAGAGCATCATAAATGGAAATTTAGAATTCCATATATAACTTGGTTTGATTTCAAGTTAGTAAGACTCTTACTACATCTAGGGCTTGGATAGGCAAAAAGAAGGCAGTAGTGAAATATCTGTAACTTTCAGTTGGCTGCGATGACATTCTTATGAAAGGCAAGGAGTTAGGAAAGAAGAAACATTCCTTATTTCTATATTATATCTCCTTATCCCATTGTGCCTACCTTCCCAACCAATACCATCCTCTTTTCTTTAGAGGACACCAGATTCCCTTTACCTGTAGAAACTGTAAAATTCCAAAAAGGAACATTTGACTTGCACACAGATGCCAACTTTTGTTAAGACCCATCCCACTACCTCTCCTTGCACTTAGACTCACCTAGATCTGGATAACTAGAGTGAAATAACTAAATCATCCAATTAGGGAGCAAAACCTTTCTTGGAAGGAGATAGCATAGCTATTAAAGGAACTGCAAGGTTTTTGCTATTTATGTTGGCAGAACCTAAGTAATAATGTGAGAAAAAAAAAAAAAAAACTAAGAGGTTATCTCATGGAAGAAGGTATATAGTTTTGGCAAAGCTTGACTTCTCAGAGTGTTTAAATTCACTGAGTTTGTTCCTGCCACAGAAGTCTTTCTAATCATTAGGCTGATTGAATGGCATGAACCTAGATTGAAAATAGCTTGTAATAAATATAGCTTTAGAATTACTTCTTTATAGCAAGAAAGATTAACTCTTGGAGAGAGAAATGTTTGAATGGATTTATAATAGTCAAAAGTTTTGAACAATGCCTTCCACCTGCAATATCCCTCCAGTGCCCTTTCCTGAGAGGGCTTAACACTGTGCTCCCTGTAAAGGGGGGAGTGATCCTTTAAAAACTTCAATTCATTATTGCAGAGCATGTATCGACAGGCGAATTTGGATCTGAGAGAAAATGAATTAATAAATAGCACAGGTGATCGAATTACAAGTGAAGAGGTTTGCCTGAATCTACCTCAATGTGCCCACAAATATACATTATACTATTTCTCTGTTCTTCAATACATAGTTGGGAACCGTTTTTATACCAGTCCCCCTAACCAGAGATAGGGGTTTATTACAGCAAAAAGGGGAAAGTGTAAGATCTTGGAGCTTTTCTGTGCTAACAAAATCATAAACCAAAAGCAATATAACATAATTGATTACAAATATCATTACTACAGTCAAAGGCATGAAAATGTAAAAATGTCCTTCCTTTCACTTTATCTTAATTTTTCTATTTGACTTTTAAAGAAAAAACAGATATTGATAAATGAGCATGTTTTGTTGGTATTCTTATCAGGTGTCGACTTCAACTCCACTTGCTGTGCTGGTTATTTGATCTTTAGTGGACTTGATCAACCAAACCTTTGTCTCCTGGTATACAAATGCCCTTTTCCCCCTTATCAAATAGAAAATCCCAGCAGAAGCTATGTATTCTTCCATTATAAAGACATCAGTACAACTTTATTGTTTATGCTCAGGGCTATTATGGTTCTACAACTCCCTGTCACAATTCGGCTCACCGTTCTTTTTATCTTTTGTTATTGCACAGTAGATGCTGCTGCATTCAGTCGGTGATGTCATGCTGGTTGGGGCTTGTAAGCAAGAAGTAGCAAATGCCTATGTAACTTGTTAAGACAATAAGTCTGCCAGAAGGTGGGGGAAAAATCCCAGAGAAAATTTAGAAAGCCAGTACCTCAGAAAGAAGCTCAATAATTGTCCAGCCTCTTAAGATTTATAGAGGCAACATTTATGACGTGTGTGTGTTGCTTTGAACCAATTCTCAGAAAGCCCGTAGGCTACTGCTTTCGAGTGGGAATCAGACCCATAAGTACTGGTGATGACACAGTCGGCTGCACAAGTCCCTTCACCAATTGTGCCTTATTGGGCCTCTCTGATCCTATTGCGCTCGGTTTGGCCAGTGACAAATGTAGTATAGGAGCTCTGGTAAGCCAATAGGAAAATCATAATCTGGTCTCTAAGGATTGAAAGAAAAATGGTTTTACATTGTGTCCTTATACAGTGTAAATACCTGATGATGGGGAACCACGTGAGTAGGTGTTTCCTCTCAATTCTCCTTAATGAACTGGGTATTATCTGATCCAGTAAATCATCAAATTAAGTTGTGCCACAGGACTCCATAATCAGCTGGAAATGGTATGTATGAAATCAGGCTCTAGCGGGTCCTAAGACTCCACCAAATTGCACAAACTCCCCTGGCACTTGCTTGTACTTCATTGTCACCTGGCCTTCAGCCCACATCTATGGCCTCATGGGACGCACCCTCTGTATGACCCCTGGGCCTAAAACAAACAAACAAAAAAGTTTGGGCTTGGTTTATGAATCATTATATATAAGATGCAAATACCGAATGTAGTCTGAAGCATTATCATCTTTCTAAAGGTGAGTCAATTACCCCAGTCAAGAATATTCACTAAGTCATTTTGTAATTTTTTTTTTAGATATTGGATTTGTTTAGTATTCCTTATTATCAGATACTAGATATATCAGTATATCAGATGCTAGAAGCTAAAGTGATTTTCTTTGTATAATTTGTTAGTTATGGTTTGACATTTGTTTTAGAACTAAGAAGTAGATCATGTGTTTTTACAACAGTGTATTTCATCATACTGTCATTATGTTTGTTTTTAATAAGCCTTATTTTGAAATGTAACAATGAACAGAAAACGATGTTCTTTTATCATTAAAATAATGCATGCTATATTAAACTGATGTATACATTTCTCCCTCAATTTGGAATTGTAAGCACTTATGGAAAGTCTTAACTTTAATGGAGGTAAGCAAAAGGTGTGAATACTAAGATTTACACTCTACCTTTTGAGTGAACAGTTAACTTTATGTTATTTTCTTGTTTATAAAAAAAGCTGTTACTATGTTACCCTGTGGCATAAATAACATACAAAATATCTTTGTGGTAAAAGAAAATTTACTTATTTATACTTTTATAACCTGAGGTAAAATGATGTTTTGGATTGTGTGTTTGTGTAAATGTATGATTACTCTGGTTTATAAGCACATACTGCTTATAGCTTATTTTCCAAATTATGGAATACTAGTGGTCATCCAAATTGTAATCATTTACAGTTTGTCCAAAATTAAAATGAAATAGCAAATATATATGTCAAATTTATTCCATTTAGAATTTAAAAGTACATTAATTTTTACTAGAGTATATTCTAAGGTTCTACTTTTCGAGGTTTGTTAAAGAAAACTGTAAGATCTACAGGAATGTCAAACAATAGTATTTGACCCTAGGTATTTGAAAATAAAGTTTTAAATCTACATATGACCTTTTTACCTGTTTTCTCAATAAGTTTTAGAGACATCTGAAATGTTATACTAGGTAATGTCTGAAATATATACATTTAATTCACATTTCCTAACTGAAAAGCAAAACAAAACAAAGCAAAACAAAAAAGGTACTCTATTGATATACAGCCTTGAAAGCTATTTTTCACAGATCATAATGGCACTGATCCTAAAAATGTTACTATGAAATAAAACAGGGAGGCAATTGACAGGAAGTACATGAAGATGAAATAAAAGGTTGATATTTTTATATGAAATATGATATAAAATGAAAAGTTCTGTACTAATATAAATTAAGCCAAGTACCTGGGAGAGAAAGATGAATATTCCTCCTCCTGACAAATAGTGTGGCTGAAGTGCACAGAAAAGTAAATGACTTCTCCAATTTCTTCTAGGAATTCAGAGATACAGCCTAGGGAAAATTCTTAAATTTACTTTCTCAATAAATTAAGGACAACGAAATGCTGTTATATTTCTTGATGAGAATGGAGGTATGAACATAGTTTCAAGAATAAGATACTGGTAGGGCGCCTGGGTGGCGCAGTCGGTTAAGCGTCCGACTTCAGCCAGGTCACGATCTCGCGGTCAGTGAGTTCGAGCCCCGCGTCAGGCTCTGGGCTGATGGCTCAGAGCCTGGAGCCTGTTTCCGATTCTGTGTCTCCCTCTCTCTCTGCCCCTCCCCCGTTCATGCTCTGTCTCTCTCTGTCCCAAAAAAAAAAAAAAAAAAAAAAAAAAAAAAAAAAACCTTGGAAAAAAAAGAATAAGATACTGGTTTTTGTTTCATAGGGGTTATAACCTGAACAATGTTAGGACAGGAGTGTCTACCACTAGCCCCCAACTTTTGCAGTAGAACTTTCAATATGATCAACAACACTGCTCTTGTTCTATTCTTGATGGATGGGAGCCGTTGGAAAAATGCCATCATGGTGGATTCTAGATTTCTTCTTGGAAAAAAAAAATCCCATTGACTTTTGCAAGCAGTCTTTACCTTGTTCATTCCTTAGATCACATTGCTTAACCATTGACAATAAGGCTTCAGAGTAAAATGAATAAATAAAATCATGAATTACCACTTAGTTTCATCCCTTAACCCTTCAATTTCATAGTCTTCACTTAACGCACACACATTCACACGTGTGCACACACACCCCCTCATAGAGCTAATTCTCCACCCCAACCAAGATATATATATTATATGTATGTATATATATATACATAATATATATGCATAATGTATATTATATGAATATAATATATATACACAGTATAATATATAATACATATAATATATATACATATAATATATATACACAGTATATAATATACATATGATATATATACATGGTATATATATATTGTATATATACACAGTATATAATATATACTATATATAATATAAAATAAAATCATATAATATATAATATATAATATATATGTGTATGTATACATATATATATAATATACATGGCTGAGAATAAACTTTATATGGACTACAGTTAATGTTCAGCGGCCAGATTTTCTACTGTCTGCTATTTATCTGTGAAGTTCTCCTCAAGACTGACACAAGACCACCACATATTTATACCAGTCTAATTCAAATGCTGTTAGTGCAATCTAAATTCATTATGTTATTTACAATTAAAATATCTTAAAAATCTAGATGCAAGTCCATGGGAATTGTTCAATATCTTATCAATACTAATAACTAACCTGCCTTTTATTAAAATAGTTTTCCCCCCACCATATTCTGCAATCAATACTGTACATTTCATGACTTAAAAATAAACAAATCGGGGTGCCTGGGTAGCTCAGTCCAATAAGTTTCTGAGTCTTGATTTTGGTTCAGGTCATGATCTCACATTTTGTGAGATCGAGCCCCATGTGAGGCTCTGTGCTGACAGCGTGGAGCCTGCTTGGGATCCTCTCTCTCCCTCTATCTCTGCCCCTATCCTGCTCATAAGCCCTCTCTCTCTATCTCAGAATACTAAATAAACATTAAAAAAGTAAAACAAATTAACTTTAATAATTTTTAAAGCTTTATTTTGTGAAACAAGGCACATAGTTTCCTACTTAATTAACATTTTATTTCTTGTAGTACATTAGGCACATGATACTTAAAAACAGATTAAAACTCTTGATGACTAAAACTTGGAGCTTTAAATTGTTAATACAAATGAATATATTAATTTTATTTTACTTCATTTTTGTCTCATGTGCAGCTTTTGTTTTGTGTTCCTAATCATTTTACATGATCTTATGCCTCTTTCTTTAGTTAATAAGAAGCAAATTACTTTAAATACCTTATATGAATTCTGTGGAAGAAATGCCTTACTGTAAATAATACAAATCTAGAAAACAAGAAAAGACAAGTAAACAAAATAAAGAAACAAAACAAAAGAAAAATAACCTCCTAACATTAATTTGTAAATTTATTGCAATTATAAATAAATATTTATAATTTATAAACAATTATTGAAGTGTATCACTATCCCATGACAAAAGCAAAATTTCTATGTTTGGAGGGCTACTGTATGTATCACTAACGTATAACAGTGTCAGGTGCAAAGGGGCCCTCAATTTGTTGAATGTATATGTGAAACAAAAGCTGACTCAGAGACGAACATTACAAACACATGTGATAACTCTTTGTTAGTCGAATATATGAATCTTTTTAGGTAGGACAGACTCAGTTCTCATTTGACCTGGAATAATTATGAATACCATCACCAATCTCTCTCAAGGGATCCTTGTCTGGATACAATCGGATAATCTCCCTTCTCTGTCTCTAAGACATTCTGTGTTCTTTGTGTTTCTATGTTTATCAACTCGATTTTTAACAGATCCTTTAGTGGTAGGGACTATTGGTATCCCTGGTTAAAAGATGAGCAAGTTGAATTAAAGAAGTGAGCTCATTTATGCTTTTAGAACATGGAGGATGTAGGATTCAAAGTCAGGCTGTGTGACACCAGAGCCCTTGCTCTTAAATCACTACCCAATGATGATCATAGCATTTAATGGGTGTTCTCCAGGATGTCAATATAGAATGTTAATGCAATCAAAAGTAATCTTGAGTTATTTTATTGTATTTATTTTAACTTTTTTTTTAATATATGAAATTTATTGTCAAATTGGTTTCCATACAACACCCAGTGCTCATCCCAAAAGATGCCCTCTTCAATGCCCATCACCTACCTTCCCTTCCCTCCCACCCCCACCAACCCTCAGTTTGTTCTCAGTTTTTAAGAGTCTCTAATGCTTTGCTCTCTCCCACGCTAACCTCTTTTGTTTTTTCCTTCCCCTCCCCCATGGGTTTCTGTAAAGTTTCTCAGGATCCACATGAGAGTGAAAACATATGGTATCTATCTTTCTCTGTATGGCTTATTTCACTTAGTGTCACACTCTCCAGTTCCATCCACGTTGCTACAAAGGGCCATATTTCATTCTTTCTCATTGCCACATAGTACTCCATTGTGTATATAAACCACAATTTCTTTATCCATTCATCAGTTGATGGACATTTAGGCTTTTTCCACAATTTGGCTATTGTTGAGAGTGCTGCTATAAACATTGGGGTACAAGTGCCCCTATGCATCAGCACTCCTGTATCCCTTGGGTAAATTCCTAGCAGTGCTACTGCTGGGTCATAGGGTAGGTCTATTTTTAATTTTTTGAGGAACCTCCACATTGTTTTCCATAGTGGCTGCACCAATTTGCATTCCCACCAACAGTGCAAGAGGGTTCCCATTTCTCCACATCCTCTCCAGCATCTAAGGTCTCCTGATTTGTTCATTTTGGCCACTCTGACTGGCGTAAGGTGATATCTGAGTGTGGTTTTGATTTGTATTTCCCTGATGAGGAGCGATGAGGAGCATCTTTTCATGTGCCCATTGGCCATCTGGATGTCTTCTTTAGAGAAGTGTCTATTCATGTTTTCTGCCCATTTCTTCACTGGATTATTTGTTTTTTGGGTGTGGAGTTTGGTGAGCTCTTTATAGATTTTGGATACTAGCCCTTTGTCCGATATGTCATTTGCAAATATCTTTTCCCATTCCATTGGTTGTCTTTTAGTTTTGTTGATTGTTTCCTTTGCAGTGCAGAAACTTTTTATCTTCATATCCCAATGGTTCATTTTTGCTTTAAATTTCCTTGCCTTTGGGGATGTGTCAAGTAAGAAATTGCTGCAGCTGAGGTCAGAGAGGTCTTTTCCTGCTTTCTCCTCTAGGGTTTTGATGGTTTCCTGTTTCACATTCATGTCCTTTATCCATTTTGAGTTTATTTTTGTGAATGGTGTAAGAAAGTGGTCTACTTTCATTCTTCTGCATGTTGCTGTCCAGTTCTCCCAGCACCATTTGTTAAAGACACTGTCTTTTTTCCATTGGATATTCTTTCCTGCTTTGTCAAAGAAGAGTTGGCCATACTTTTGTGGGTCTAATTCTTGGGTTTCTATTCTATTCCATTGGTCCCTGTGTCTGTTTTTGTGCCAATACCATGCTGTCTTGATGATGACAGCTTTGTAGTAGAGGCTAAAGTCTGGGATTGTGATGCCTCCTGCTTTGATCTTCTTCTTCAAAATTGCTTTGGCTATTCAGGGCCTTTTGTGGTTCCATATGAATTTTAGGATTGCTTGTTCTAGCTTCGAGAAGAATGCTGGTGCAATTTTGATTGGGATTGCATTGAATGTGTAGATAGCTTTGGGTAGTATTGACATTTTGACAATATTTATTCTTCCAACCCATGAGCACGGAATGTTTTTCCATTTCTTTATATCTTCATCAATTGCCTTCATATGCTTTCTATAGTTTTCAGCATACAGCTGTTGTACATCTTTGGTTAGATTTATTCCTAGGTATTTTATGCTTCTTGGTGCAATTGTGAATGGGATCAGTTTCTTTATTTGTCTTCTGTTGCTTCATTATTAGTGTATAAGAATGCAACTGATTTCTGTACATTGATTTTGTATCCTGCAACTTTCCTGAATTCATGTATCAGTTCTAGCAGACTTCTGGTGGAGTCTATCAGATTTTCCATGTATAATATCATGTCATCTGCAAAAAGTGAAAGCTTGACTTCATCTTTGCCAATTTTGATGCCTTTGATTCCCTTTTGTTGTCTGATTGCTGATGCTAGAACTTCTAACACTATGTAAAACAACAGCAGTGAGAGTGGACATCCCTGTCGTGTTCGTAATCTCAGGGGGAAAGCTCTCAGTTTTTCCCCATTGAGGATGATATTAGCTGTGAACTTGTCATAAATGGCTTTTAGGCTGTTTAAGTATGTTACTTCTATCCCGACTTTCTTGAGGGTTTTTATTAAGAAAGGATGCTTAATTTTGTCAAATGCTTTTTCTGCATTGATTGACAGAATCCTATGGTTCTTATCTTTTCTTTTCTTTTTGTTTATTTATTTTTTATTTTTTTTCAACGTTTATTTATATTTGGGACAGAGAGAGACAGAGCATGAACGGGGAAGGGGCAGAGAGAGGGAGACACAGAATCGGAAACAGGCTCCAGGCTCTGAGCCATCAACCCAGAGCCTGACGTGGGGCTCGAACTCACGGACCGCGAGATCGTGACCTGGCTGAAGTTGGACGCTTAATCGACTGCGCCACCTAGGCGCCCCAATTATCTTTTCTTTTATTAATGTCATGTATCATATTGATTGATTTGCGAATATTGAACCAGCCCTGCATCCCAGGAGTGAATCCCAGTTGATTGTGGTGAATAATTCTTTTTATATGCTGTTGAATTCGATTTGCTAGTATCTTATTGAGAATTTTTGCATCCATATTCATCAGGGATATTGGCCTGTAGTTCTCTTTTTTTACTGGGTCTCTGTCTGGTTTAGGAATCAAAGTAATACTGGCTTCATAGAATGAGTCTGGAAGTTTTCCTTCCCTTTCTATTTTTTGGAACAGCTTGAGAAGGATAGGTATTATCTCTGCTTTAAATGTCTGGTAGAATTCCCCAGGGAAGCCATCTGGTCCTGGACTCTTATTTGTTGGGAGGTATTTGATAACTGATTCAATTTCCTCATTGGTTATGGGTCTGTTCAAGCTTTCTATTTCCTCCTGTTTCAGTTTTGGAGGCATGTGGGTGTTTAGGAATTTATCCATTTCTTCCAGGTTATTCAGTTTGTTGGCATATAATTTTTCATAGTATTCCCTGATAATTACTTGTATTTCTGAGAGATTGGTTGTAATAATTCCATTTTCATTCATGATTTTATCTATTTGGGTCATCTCTCTTTTCTTTTTGAGAAGCCTGGCTAGAGATTTATCAATTTTGTTTATTTTTTCAAAAAACCAACTCTTGGTTTCATTGATCTACTCTACAGTTTTTTTAGATTCTATATTGTTTATTTCTGCTCTGATCTTTATTATTTCTCTTCTTCTGCCGGGGTTGGGGTGTCTTTGCTGCTCTGCTTCTATTTCCTTTAGGTGTGCTGTTAGGTTTTGTATTTGGGATTTTGCTTGTTTCTTGAGATAGGCCTGGATTGCAATGTATTTTCCTCTCAGGACTGCCTTCGCTGCATCCCAAAGCATTTGGATTGTTGTATTTTCATTTTTGTTTGTTTCCATATATTTTTAAATTTCTTCTCTAATTGCCTGGTTGACCCATTCATTCTTTAGTAGGGTGTTCTTTAACCTCCATGCTTGGAGGTTTTCCAGATTTTTTCCTGTGGTTGATTTCAAGCTTCACAGCATTGTGGTCCAAAAGTATGCATGGTATGATCTCAATTCTTGTATACTTATGAAGGGCTGTTTTGTGACCCAGTATGTGATCTATCTTGGAGAATGTTCCATGTGCACTCGAGAAGAAAGTATATTCTGTTGCTTTGGGATGCAGAGTTCTAAATACATCTGTCAAGTCCATCTGATCCAATGTATCATTCAGGGCCCTTGGTTCTTTATTGACTGTGTGTCTAGATGATCTATCCATTGTTTAAGTGGGGTATTAAAGTCCCCAGCAATTACCACATTCTTATCAATAAGGTTGCTTATGTTTGTGAGTAATTGGTTTATATATTTGGGTGCTTCCGTATTCGGTGCATAGACATTTATAATTGTTAATTCTTGTTGATGGATAGACCCTGTAATCATTATATAATGCCCTTCTTCATCTCTTGTTACAGCCTTTAATTTAAAGTCTTGTTTGTCTGATATAAGTATGGCTACTCCAGCTTTCTTTTGACTTGCAGTAGCATGATAAATAGTTCTCCATCACCTCACTCTCAATCAGAAGGTGTCCTCAGGTCTAAAATGAGTCTCTTGTAGACAGCAAATAGATGGGTCTTGTTTTTTTATCCATTTTATACCCTATGTCTTTTGGTTGGCACATTTAGTCCATTTAAATTCAGTATTATAGAAAGATATGGGTTTAAAGTCATTGTGATGTCTGTAGGTTTCATGCTTGTAGTGATGTCTCTGGTACTTTGTCTCACAGGGTCCCCCTTAAGATCTCTTGTAGGGCTGGTTTAGTGGTGACGAATTCCTTCAGTTTTTGTTTGGGAAGACCTTTATCTCTCCTTCTATTCTAAATGACAGATTTGCTTGATATAAGATTCTTGGCTGCATATTTGTTCTGTTCATCACATTGAAGATTTCCTGCCATTCCTTTCTGGCCTGCCAAGTTTCAGTAGAGAGATCCATCACTAGTCTTATAGGTCTCCCTTTATATGTTAGAGCACGTTTATCCCTAGCTGCTTTCAGAATTTTCTCTTTATCCTTGTGTTTTGCCAGTTTCACTATGATATGTTGTGCAGAAGATCAATTCAAGTTACATCTGAAGGGAGTTCTCTGTGCCTCTTGGATTTCAATGCCTTTTTCCTTCCCCAGATCAGGGAAGTTCTCAGCTATTATTTCTTCAATTACACCTTCAGCACCTTTCCCTCTCTCTTCCTCCTCTGGAATACCAATTATGAGTAGATTATTTCTCTTTAGTGTATCACTTAGTTCTCTAATTTTCTCCTCATACTCCTGGATTTTTTTCATCTCTCTTTTTCTCAGCTTCCTCTTTTTCCATAATTTTATCTTCTAGTTCACCTATTCTCTCCTCTGCCTCTTCAATCTGAGCTGTGGTCGTCTGCATTTTATTTTGCAGCTCATTAATAGCATTTTCTACCTCCTCCTGTCTGTTCCTTAGTCCCTTGATCTCTGTAGCAATAGATTCTCTGCTGTCCTTTATACTGTTTTCAAGCCCAGCGACTAACTTTATGACTATTATTCTAAATTCATTTTCTGTTTTATTGTTTAAATCGTTTTTGATCAGTTCGTTAGCTGTCGTTATTTCCTGGAGGTTTTTTTTGAGGGGAATTCTTCCATTTCGTCATTTTGGATAGTCCCTGGAGTGGTGTGGGACTGCGTGGGGCACTTCCCCTGTGCTGTGGTGTATAACTGGAGTTGGTGGGTGGGGCCGCAGTCCGACCTGATGTCTGCCCCCAGCCCACCGCTGGGGCCACAGTCAGACTGGTGTGTGCCTTCTCTTCCCCTGTCGTAGGGGCGGGATTCACTGTGGGGTGGCGTGGCCCGTCTGGGCTACTTGCACAATGCCAGGCTTGTGGTGCTGGGGATCTGGCGTATTAGCTGGGGTGGGTAGGCAAGGTGCACGGGGGCAGGAGGGGCAGGCTTAGCTCGCTTCTCCTTCGGTGATCCACTTCAGGAGGGGCCCTGTGGCAGCGGGAGGGAGTCAGAACCGCTGCCGGAGGGGTGGCTCCGCAGAAGCACAGCCTTGGGTGTTTGTGCAGTGCAAGCAAGTTCCCTGACAGGAACCGGTTCCCTTTGGGATTTTGGCTGGGGGATGGGTAAGGGAGATGGAGCTGGCGAGCACCTTTGTTCCCCGCCAAGCTGCACTCTATTGTCTGGGGCTCAACAACTCTCCCTCCTGTTGTTCTCCAGCCCTCCCGCTCTCCTAGCAGAGCTGTTAGCTTATAACCTTCTAGATATCAAGTCCTGCTTGCTGTGGGAACACACTCCGTCAGGCCCCTCCACTTTTGCAAGCCAGACTCAGGGGCTCTGCTTGGCCAGCGGGCCGCCCCTCTGCCCTGGCTCCCTCCCGCCAGTCCATGGAGTGCGCAATGCCTCTCCGCCCTTCCTACCCTCTTCCATGGACCTCTCGTCTGCACTTGGCTCTGGAGAATCCGTCCTGTTAGTCTTCTGGCAATTTTCTGGGTTATTTAGGCAGGTGGGATGGAATCTATGAGATCCACAGGACGCGGTGAGCCCAGCATCCTCCTACGCTGCCATCTTCCCAGAAGCCTCTATTTATTTATTTTTAAGTAATCTCTACACCCATTGTGGGACTCAAATTCACAACCCCAAGATCGAGTTGCATGTTCTACCGACTGACCCATCTGGGCGCTCCTTGAATTATTTTAGAAGAAGGAGAAGACTAACCACATAAAGATGGAGAAGATACAGGTGTTTAATTTTACCTACTGCCCTCTGTATTTTTTTCTGATCTCCAGTCTGATATCTGAGACAAGGCCAGCTGGTGAAATCTACTTGTATGCTTTATATTCTTGGCTTAAAAGGACAGAGGTAATTCCTCTTTAGTTCTTGACCATGTACTGTGTCATAAAGGAGTTTAACATTCCCCTTGGGAAGACTTTTTTTCACCAGTTTATACATGATCACGATAGTCCATCCAGGAGGATTTCGGGATTACTCTTTCCTTCTTTCTCTATGATTTTAGTTTTCTACTTCAGTATAACCTATTGCCACAGTGTAGTGGCTTAAAGCAACATAGGTTTATTGCCCTGTGTTTTCTGTAAGTCAAGAGCCTAGGCAAAGCCTAGTTGGGTCCACTGCTCAGAGCCTCACAAGCTTCCATCAAGGTTTCAGCTGGAATTGATTCATATGTGGTGGCTCAACTTGGGAATGATCCTCATCAAGCTCATCTAAGTTGCTGGCAGAATTCATTTTCTTGGGCCTATGAGGGAAAACCTCAGCTTCTGGCTAGCTTTTGGTTGGAAACCAGCTTCAGATGTCAGAGTGACATTCCTAGAGGCTTCTTGCAATCTTTACCACATAGGCTTTGTCAACATGGCCACTTAAGGCTGCAAGGGAAGTCTGTAAAATGAGTTGCCATCTACTCATGTGTGGTAACACAATCACAAGAATGATATCTCACCATCTTTGCCATATTCCACTGATTAGAAGAAAATCACAAATCATATCCGAATTCAGTGGGGGGGGGCATTATACAAGTTTGTGACTCTCAAGAAGTGGAGGTTGTTAGGTCACCTCAAAAACTGTCACATGCTCTGTCCTTATGTTTTTCCAACGTCATTGCACTAAGAAACAAAATGAACTTACCATATTTGGCTTGAGGAAGACTTTTTCCCTTTTTGAAAACAAAATTATTTTTAAACGTTTATTCATTTTTGAGAGACAGAGAGAGACAGAGCATGAGCAGGGAAGGGGCCGACAGAGGGAGACACAGAATCTGAAGCAGGCTCCAGGCTCTGAGCTGTCAGCACAGAGCCCAACGCAGGGCTCGAACTCACAAACTGCAAGATCATGACCTGAGCTGAAGTCGGACACTCAACCGACTGAACCACCCAGGCGCCCCAAGACTTTTTTCCTTTTTATAAAACTGCTCCCTAATCATGTCTTGTAATCTATCTCACTAATCCAGTGAGCTAGGCTTTGAGTATTGATTGGAAATTGGACTCATTTTTCCTGTCTGAATCCTTAATATCAGGCCTATGATCTGCATATATATTCAGAAATTCTACTTTACCACATGGTAGACATTGATTCTATCATTTTCTTTGGTATCTCACAGTAATACAGCATGGTAAATGTTTATGTGATGTTTTTTCTTCTCTTTAATTCTAGTAAAACTCAGTATTATAAGCAATCTTTGTAGAAGCACTTTTACATTGACTTGCTTTCATTAAGCATGGTAACTATTTCAGTGATTTTGTTTATGTACACACACGTCTAGTACATTTGAAATATTAAAAAAAAACAACTATAATCTTTTTATATACTTTTTGAAACATTAAACATTTGTGGATATATGACCTATATATGGATCATACTATAGTTTGCGTTAGGTGAGTATTTGATGAATATTTAATTAGATGAAATGATCAATTTCCTGTCCAACTCAAAAAGCAAAACCATACTGTTATATTTAAACAATGAAATTAGGGCACTTGGGTGGCTGAGTCGGTGAAGCATCCAATTTTGGCTCAGGTCTTGATCTCACAGTTTGTGAGTTTGAGCCCTGCATCGGGCTCTGTGCTGACAGCTCAGAGCCTGAAGCCTACCTCAGTTTCTGTGTCTCCCTCTCTCTCTGCCCTCCCCTGTGCTCTCTCTCTCTCAAAAATAAATAAACATTTTTTTCTTACATAAAACAAACAATGAAATTAGTGCAATCAAGAAAAAAATGATGAGAATATTGTCAAAAATTTACTGATAATCTCAGTTGATTGGTTTTTTCTATATATCACTGCCAATTTAATAATCTCAAATATATTGAAAGACCAGAAAAAAGAAAAATTTCTGGATAGGATACTGTTCTGTTTTCTGAAAATGGGTCTTTTCTATTCGTGCACAACCATTGGATATTCACTCACCATAACATTAACACATATGCATATCCACTGAGAGAGAGAGAGACAGAGAGAGAGTGTTAGACTTTGCCTTAATCTGATATTAGTGTGCCCTTTGTTTCACTTGTTGACAAACCTTCCATCGTGAAGGGCAGCAAAACCACTGAAGAGACATCTGAATGGTGTTAGAAGCCAAGCTTTACTCAGGATGGCTGCTTGGGCATCAATCTCGCCTAAGCAAATACAATAACCTTGTGGAATAACAATGAGTTCTATTCTCAAACCAGTTGTCACAAAGCTACTAAACACTTTTTACCACCAGCATCTGAACTAGGACTTCCATATGTTCAACTTTTATTGTCGTCATTCATGTCATTTTTCATTAACTTTGATATACCTTCATTAAAAAGAAAAAGAAAAAGAAAAACAAGAATATCCCTGCTTGCTCAACACAGTCCTCTTTTCCAAATAGAGAAGGTAAGCATCAACACATTTTGATTAGAGTTGATTCCTAATTTGATTTCTTAATTTTACTGACAATATTTTCATCAGAGACCTTTTCTATTTTGTATTTGACTGATATGGGAGTATTATTGTTGTTTCTAAACTGTTCAATGGTTGACAAAATAATTTTCTGAGGAAGTGACGTGTAATCTAAACCTTAAAATTGAGTGAAGTTTTCTGGGCATAGATCGATGGTACAGAAGTTTATTTCAGGTAGAGAGAAGAGTACATGCGAATGTCCTGAGGTAGAAATGGAATTGCGCCATTTGAGCAAATGAATTAAGGCCATGAAGCTGGAGTGATAAATAAAGAGATTGAAGTCAGAAAGTTAAAGCCAGAGAGTAAGGTCTTGACTTTTTTTGGTAAGGATTTGGGATCTATTCTAAGAAATGAGGAGGCCATTGCAGAGTTAAAACAACTTAGAAACAAGAAAAAATTTACATTGACAATATTATGTGTGGAGTAGTGATCACTTAGGGAGACTTTAACTAGTAATTCAGATAAGAAATTGTAGATGTTCAGGAATGTGAATACGAATAGCTGGAAAGAAATGGATCAATATATTTATATCAAGACAGTAGAAAAGAAAGTATTTGGTGGATTTCTTTTGGATAAGGAAAGATGACCAAAGGAGAGTTCTGTAGGATAATTCCTACAGGATAAAACCTACAGTTCTAGGTTTCAGGTTCTAGGTTAATCAATAGTGCAGATAAAGATTGAGTGCCATGATTTCACTTTTAAGTAGGGGAATTTAGATATAAAAAGTCTATGATACACATGTCAAATTTATTAGAGAAACCCTGAAAATTACAACCCGACATAATTATAGCTATGGGTTCTAAGCTAACAATTTTATTATTATAAGTTTTCTGATATCTGTTCCTTGCTGCCCATTCTTGTCATTTTAGCTTTTCTCCAAGCTACTGTATACTTTCTCTTATAGACTGTAAAGAAACATGTGTACCTGTGCACAACCACAATAAGGGAAGGTTTAGATTTCCTTATATCTAATACTCAAAAACATCAAGTTAAAAAAATAAACAAATTAGAATCGCCTTACCTTCTATAGAGAATGTTTGCCATAAGAGAGTAGTGTGGAACCATCAGACTTTCTAATGTCTTACATTGTCTTCTATATGATAGTCCTTAAAACACACTATTCTGATCTCATCTTAGTTCATCTGAGACAAACTTTCCAGAATATTTGTATCCTATTACAACTTTTTGCTAAAATTATTATATTTGACTTTTCATAAATTAGCTTTGATAAAAAACCATTTTATTGTTGAATTATCTCAAATATTAAGTTAGTAAAAAGGCTTTTCAAGAAACTTGGATTTTTATTCTCTGATCAAGAACAGCTGGAATTTTCTTTGCTTTCCTTTTTATTTTTTTTTAAGCTGGAATTTTCTAATGCCATCATTCATTAAATTGAAAGTTACCTTAAAACTAAATTATTTTAAAGGTGATAAGATAATATCAATACTAATGGTTTGGTAATTATGCCTGTCTAATTATTCATTCTAGATTGTTGATAAATAAAATTCTATTAATCCATCCTTAAAGCTATCATTTTATTTTCCCTTTTTCTAATAATATTGAAAATGGTTATAGCTTCCTCATTGTTCTTTTATGACTCTGTATATACTCACTCCAATACATTTCTTATGTTTATATAGTTATGATTCTGAAATGCCAATCTGATTTTATATTTTCATGCTTGAATTGTACATAGCCTGAGGATAAAGTTAAAAATGCTTAGCTCGCCAGAAAATCCTTCTATATCCTCCATTAAATTTCAGTAGCTTTTTCTCTGTGTATTCTTTTAGCCTTAGGTGTATCCTTGAGGGTGACCACATTCTGGATTGCCCAGGGTGCTCCTCCTGTTTTCCAAGCTTCTTGTCTGGCTTTGCATTTCCCCAAATTTGTTCTTGTTTTTAATAAGTATTATTATTTTTTAAAATTTTTAAGGTTTATTTATTTTTGACAGAGAGAGAGAGAGAGAGAGAGAGACAGAGCATGAGTCGGGGAGGGGCAGAGAGAGAGGGAGACACAGAATCTGAAAGAGGCTCCAGGCTTTGAGCTATCAGCACAGAGCCCGACGTGGGGCTTAAACTCATGGACAGTGAGATCATGACCTGAGCTGAAGTTGGACGCTCAACTGACTGAGCCACCCAGGTGCCCCAACAAGTATTATTTTGATATTTGTATTAAAATAGTGTGTATGGGTTTAAAAAAAAAACATTTAACTTTTATTTTCAGTTTCTTCCATGTATTCGTTTAGTAGTGACTGAAATGCATGTTCAGTAAATAATTACTAGAAAATGACTGGTGACAGCACTTTTGCTTTCTGGATCCCTTCTAAAAGCAACATAACCAGCATTGCTCTTTCAAGGTCAGTATGTAGAGCATGACACTAAAGCAAAATGCTCAGTTACGAACGGTTTAAGACATCTTATGCCTTGCAGTAAGAGACAATGTGTCTTGTTTTGGGCCACTTGGCATACCACTAGGCTGCATTTCTGTGGCCCTTGACACGTCCGACAAGATCCAAGGAACCACTAAGCCAGTAGATGGCAAGGGCAGCAAGAAACATGAGAAATTAGAAGTTAAGTGTAAAACTAGAAATATGTGGAAAACTGTGCCATATTTTCTTACCAAAAGTAACCTCATTTAGATAATGCATTATATGATTAATGGAGCAGATTTCACTTTAAAGGTAGATATTTCTTTATCCTCTTGAATCTGGGCAGTTCATGTCACCACTTTGACCTGAAGTTTTTGCTTCCTGATTCTTGGAAAGCTCACTCTCAGAATGCAGCATCCCTGCTGTCAGAAGGCCAAGTGACACAGAGAGGCTGCACATTTGTGTGGTTGTCAATAGCTCCAAGAAATTCACCCAACTGCCATTCAGCCATTTTGGTCCTACAGGCCAGGTGGGCCTTCAGATGACTCAACCCCAGCAACAGCTGATGGCAACCGCATGAGAGAACTAGTCACTTGAGCCAAGTCCAACAAACAAGCAAATAATAAAACAACAACAATAGTTCTTTAACCACGAAACTTGAGAGAAGCTTGTTATGCAGCAACAAATAACCAGATCAGCCACTATCTACACAATAGTGCTTCTGTATTTTACACACATTTTTAAATAAGCTCTTCCATCATTGGACTACAGCTTTTATGAGAATAATCCATGGTCACTGCATTCATTACTTGACCCCTCCCCCAAACCTTTTCTAATTCCTGGCTCAGAGTTGGTACTCAATGAATACTTGTTGAACAAGTGAGTGAAGGAATGATATGAAAACTACGTGCAATTCCAAGTTTGTTTTTTTCAAACATTTCTAACCGTTAGCTCAATGCATCATCAGTAGTGTACTTTTAAAGCTCTCTGAACACACAGTACAGTTTCAAGCATGTGTCTCTGCCACACTAACTGCCATTACCCAGGATGTCCTTTCTTTTCTCACTGACTGGTGAATTCATCACCCTTGGAAACAATAGTGCAAACCTCTCTGAACCCCAGTCAGAGTAACCTCCTTCTTCATAAGTATACAACTGAATGGTATACATACCTCCATTGTTTTACTCATCACATTTTATTTTAAGTGTGTAAAAAACATTAGTTTTCAAGTTTTCTGTCAAGAATATGTTTTCTCTTAAATTTCACATGTAACTGAAGTCACATGGTATTTTTATTTCTCTGACTGACTGATTTCATTTAGCGTAATACTTTCTAGCTCCAATCACATCATTTGCAAATGGCAAGATTTTTTTCTTTTTTATGGCTGAGTAATATTCCATTGCATATATAAACCACATCTTCTTTATTCATTCACCAGTCAATGGACATTTGGACTCTTTCCAATATTTAGGTATTGTATACAATGCTGCTATAAACATTGGGGTGCATGTATCCCATCAGCTCAGTATTTTTTTTATTGTTTGGGTAAATACCTAGTAGTACATTTGCTGAACTGTAGGGTAGTTTTATTTTTAACTTTTTCAGAAACCTCCCTACTGTTTTCCAAGGTGGTGATACCAGGTTGCATTCCCACCAACAGTGTAAGAAATTTTAGAAACAAAGTAAATAAGCAAGGGAGAGAGAGAGAGGAACCAAGAAACAGACTCTTAACTATAGAGAACAAAGTAATGGTTGTCAGAGGGGAGGTGGATGGGGGTGGGTGAAATAAGTCATGGGGATTAAGGAATGCCCTTGCTGTGAGGAGCAAGGTGATGTATGGAGGTGTTGAATTACAAATTGTACACCTGAAACTGGTATTACACTGTATGTTAACTAACTGGAATATAACAAAAACTTAAAAAGAGAATATGCTTTGAAGGAAAGAAAGAAAAAAGGAAGAAAGAAAGAGAAAGGAAGGAAGGAAGGAAGGAAGAAAAAACAGAAGGGGGAGGGAGGGAAAGGAAGGAGGAAAAAAGAAAGAAAAACAAATTAGTAACATGTCAAAAATTCTATTTTATTAAATGATAGGTTGTGTTAGGAGGGACAACTAAAAGCCACTGATACAAGCATCGATGAACTGGCTAAAAACATTATATAAAGGGAATTATTCTTTCTATGAGGAATAGTTATTGAAATGTAATATCTTAAACTTTTTTTCTCTCTATTTCTTATGTACATAATTTCTGAATACCAAGTATTTTATTGCTTATAAAATAACCCCTGTTAAAAAAATTGCAGCTCAATTTTGAGTAATACGTATAGGTGGAGTTTGAGTAGAATCTTCAGGGACATCTGCCTCTATTTTAGTAGCTGAGACTAATAGTTTATTGTAAATAGGGGTGCTTCACAGTAGGACATTATACCAGGAATTCTGGCCAGAAACTCCCAGAATATTAAAGAAAAAATGGGACACTTTTATCAACAAATATGAATTATAAAGACAACCAAATTATGAACAAAAATTTAGGGAAAGTATGTTCTAAGTAAAAACACACGTATGCTAAAATAAAATATACGATAATAATCCTTGAAGTGTGTCGTTTGGATATTCTCTTGTGTTTTAGGATAACAGTCTGGAAGTTCATAGAAAGGAGATCATGTATAGATTACTCTCTCCACTGAAGATATTTAGATGAAAATAAACAAAAGGAAATTAAGAAAAAAATCCCTGAAAACTCAAAATAGTTTCTTTCATCTAACATTTCTCTTAATCTTAGGGGAACTGTGTCATTCTTTAGGTAAACTCCAGAATTTTTAAATCAGTTGAGGATATCCAATGATGTAAATGGAATTTTCTTTTATCAAAACAAGAACAGAAATCATCAACTTTATTACCTTACAGTTTTTGAGTTCAGAAGTACAAAATCAACACCCATCGGCTAAAATCAAGGTGTTGGCAGAGCTCAGATCTTTTTGGAAGCTCTGGGGGAGAATTTGTTTTCGGGTCATTCCTTAGCTTCTACAAGCTACCTGCATTCTCGGGCCTTTGGCCCTACATCCCTCCAATGTCTGCTCCGTTTGTCACATCTCCTTTTCTCTCTCAGCTTCTGTTGTCACATCTCCTGCTCTTCCAAGCTCCCATTGTGTCACTGAATACGCTGACATTCTGATATTTCTGGGACACTAGCAAAAGGCTGGCTTTCTCTCAAGAGCACATTTACTGACCATACATCTTTTCATTTTAGTGTCCTTTGCAATCTGGATAAGCTTAAAATTTCCCAAATCAGAAAGCTGTGGGTGTTTTGTTTGTTTGTTTGTTTTTCCCTTACCAGTTCTTCTCTCAACTTATCTCTTTCCTCTGGAGCTTTACTATAAGCAGTAAGGAGAAACCAGACGCTATCTTCAACATTGGAAATCTCCTCATTTAAACACTAAGTTCATTGCTTAAATGATCCCACATCTTTTTACGATGCAATTTAAGTGTTCTGCCAGCGTGTAACAAGGATCACCTTCTCTCCGGTCTATAATGATGTGTTCCTCATTTCCTTTGTTCTCTCACTTCCTAAAGTATTTTTACGATGATTTAGATAGTCTCTAAGATAAAATCGGTTTTCTCTACCATGCTTCTCACATATTTCTGAGCCCTTAGCCACCCCTAATGTCTGTGTTTCTACTAACAGTCCCATCAAGTAAATTTAGGGTTTTTTTCTCCCCAAATACCATGGTCATGAAAATTCTTCTATCCTCTATCAACTTCTAAATTTTGAAGCCACATCCATATTTTCAAGTATTTATTATAATAGTACTCTACTTTAGTTATCACAATCTATATCAGTCAGTGCGCAGCCAGGAAAAAAGAACCACTGGGAGACATATCTTCAGAGATGTATTTCAGAAAACTGGCTACTTTCTCTATAGGCCAAATGGTTAAGTTAAATGGGGATGTGGTGGTATTGCCACCACTGAATCTTTCAAGTTCTTGATGGTGGTACTAAACTCTTCAGTCCTGGCTGGAGTTCAGTATTGCTTTTGATTTACTGCTTTGTAGGGAGAGGCTGTTTCAAGTGGTTTGCACTTGGCCTTTGCCACCATAAAAGCCCTCGTGTCAGAGGTCAGGACATTCTGTCAGTTGCTATGTATTTTATCTCAATTATACATTTTACAATGTAGGGAATAGCACAGGATAGGTTCAGGGACCCCCTGAACTCACACTGAGATGGACTTGACCTAAAATTCTCTTCATCATTGGACCCTATAAGACACTTCTCTGACTGGGGGACCACAGTGAGTTCTCAGGTGTCCTGGAATTAGTGCCAGTGTTCAAGAATTTCCCAACAGTCTGATTTGCTAATGTAAAATTACCCTGGTAAATTATCATGTATCTTTAGAAAATTCTGGGAGAAATATTAGCAGTATCAATATTTATCAGTGCTGGAAATTTTTTGGTTTTTGGCTTTCTTAAGTAGACCTAGTTTCCCCTTCATTTAAGGGGTTCTCAGTATGTAAACTGGCCCAAGTCTGAGAACTGAATGAGGGGCTATGACTCTCTGTTTTGGTGAATCAAGTTAGGTTTCTATTCATGAAAACTAAAACTCTTCCACTTAATTGTGTGGATCAAATAAGAAATTAGCAGACTGCCAAGTCTATTTTTAGGGATAGCATGATCAATTAGCTGTCTCTTTAAATCTATTCCTATCCCCACACTGGCTACTCCATATGTTAAGCATCTTATATCTATCTATTATCTATCTATCTATCTATCTATCTATCATCTATCTAACATCTATCAACTATAAGAGAGCCCTCATCAAAGCCCAGGGTTTCGCCTATATAGAAAAGCATTTGGCTTGCCAAATAGAAAGCCTGGTCCCTATACAGAAAACTGCCCAATTTTAGAGAATGACTGGATTATCATAAACTCAACCAGGTGGTGACTTCAATTGCAGCTGTTGTTTCAGATTTGTGTCAGTTCTTGAGCAAATGTACGCATACTCTGCCTTTGGTATGTAACTAGTGATCTAGCAAGGTTTCTTTTCTTGATTATGCCTTATAAATACCATTTGTAGCAGTTTGCTTTCACCTGGCAAGGCCAATAATAATCCTTCACTCTCCTACCTTGAGAGTCATCAACTTTCAAGCCCTATTCATAATTTAGTTCACAAGGAACTTGACCACCAGACCTTTCCTCAAGACATCACACCTGTCTGTCCCAATGATATGGTGAGTGGATATAGTGAGCTAGAAGTAGCAACTACTATAGACATATTTGTGACATCTGTGTGTAGGAGGATGTAAAATAAATTTGACCAAAATTCAGGGACCTTCCACTTGAATGAAATTTTTAGAGATCCAGTAATATGGAATATTTCAAACTATTCCTTGTAGGTTCAAGGATAAGCTGTCACATGTGACCTCTACTACAACTGAGGCAGAGGCACAAATAGTCTAGTGGGATGCTTTGGGTTTGGAAGCAAGTTATTCCTCATTTAGGTGTGCTATGATGGCCCATCCATCCAGTGAGCTGAAAGACTGATAGTTTTGGGTGGGAACCAAAATAAGAAAGCTGTGTGACAGGTCCATGCTGCCACGCATGTTGCTCTTCTACATGGGCCACATGGTCTGGCAGATCTGATGGTGCTTAACGGTCAGTGGCAGAGATGCTGTTTCAGGTCCTTGGCAGGTTTTTATTGGAGTGTCACAGAGAACACCCTTAGGATTTTGGAGCAAAGTCCTGCCACCCTTGCAGATAGTACTGCCCTTTAAGAAGCAGGTTTTGGCTTGCTACCGGGCCTTAGTAAAGATTGACCACTTAACTATTGGCCACCCAGCTACCATATATCCTGAGTTGTCTAAATGTTACAGATATCACAATCCTCAGGTTTATTTATGCAAAATAATGAGATATAACAAGTTCACGCAAGTATCTAACAGGAAAATGAGAGATTTTTTAAAATGTCTCTTTTGAAAAAGCTTGAGAACAATATTAGCAATTTGTGTTCTTTCACACAAACAGAAAATTTAAGAATCACACATGGGTTTAGCCAATTATGTAATCTAAATATAAGTTTAGGGGCGCCTGGGTGGCTCAGTCGGTTAAGCGGCCGACTTCGGCTCAGGTCATGATATCGCGGTTCAGGAGTTCGAGCCCCGCGTCGGGCTCTGTGCTGACAGCTCAGAGCCTGGAGCCTGTTTCAGATTCCGTGTCTCCCTCTCTCTCTCTGACCCTCCCCTGTTAATGCTCTGTCTCTCTCTGTCTCAAAAATAAATAAACGTTAAAAAAAATAAAATAAATAAATATGTTTAAATTAACAATGCAAGACATCCTTGTTTGTTTTGAGTTGTACATTTTTTGCATGTCCACATTTAGGAGTCGAGTCAACAATCTCTCCAAGGGTATTACCTGAAGAGAATATTGAGCCCTTGAGCTGCATCTCATTGCCTCTCATTGAGCTGGCACCTTGAAGATGTCTTGGAAGATCAATCATATATATATATATATATATATATATATACACACACACACATATATATATGATTATATATCATATACATATGATTATATGTATTATATATACTATATTATATATAGTATATATCATATATATGATTATATGTATATATATATATTTTTCTTTATAAGGCCATTTAGGACAAAAATTGTACTTTAGCCTGTTTTGTCTCCTGCTTCAATTTCATTATGTTAGTTTGTCCCTCAAAATCCACTAAAACCAAACAGGGTAGTTTTCTTTTAGTTAGACACAGTGTGAGTAATATCAAGCATACACATCAAACAATCAGACAATCACAGAAAGTATTTTTCAATTCTATAATTGGAGAAATGAATAATCATGTAGTAAATGGAAATATACTGTTGAACATTTTATTTCTGATATAGATTTGGTATCACCTTCAATGAAAGGTTTATGGAAGATTTACAAGATGAATTAACTTCTGGTAAGCTCTGTGAGCCCAAATAGCAAATAAAACAGTTTAAAATTTTCATCAAAGATTATATTGCACAGTGATTAGCAATTATTAATATGAAATTCATGGCAAAGTGCCATGGCCAAAATATTTAACCTAAGGTACAGTACAATTTGGTGGTTTTGTTTTTGCTTTAAATTGTATATTGACTTACTTATGGTACATAAAATATTTGTGTAATCAGACGTTATTGGATTTTTTACTGCTTTATTACCACAGTTTATTGTTCAATCAAAAAAACATATATTTTAGGGCCCCAGTTGACGGGAAGTAATTCCAAATCCTTCATGGTGAAATTCCTCTTCATATTTTTTCCTACTGCCCATAGTGAAAGAGAGAGGAGCTAGTCAGCAGTTTTTATATTTTCTCAATTCATTTTCTCTTTTCACTTTATCTAAGCTGGTTCACTGTTCTGCACTTGCATAAAGTTTTTGCCTATTCTTACTATTATGACACAATTATTCAGTAAATGTAAACATTGCAGAGTTTTCTGTGAAATACATATTTTGAAATATGCTGAATACGTTTATTCATTAAGGGTGAGAAAATATAAAGAAACTAGAATGGAGAGACATATGAAGCTATGAAGACTTTGTATCATTGAGTTATTTTTTTAATAACATAAAGAGAAGCAAGGTTAACTCTGCTTTAAAATATTTCAGTTAATCAAGGAGATTGATGCCAGAAATTTATATTTGTTTGCTAAAAATGTATACACTATGCTTTGCTTGTCAAATTTACTAAAACATTAAAATCTATAATGTAGTTGTTGGAGAAAATACTTTTGAAGGACAAAGTGAGTTATTTTTTTTAATTTTTGTTAATGTTTATTCATTTTTGAGAGACAGAGCATGAGCGGGGAAGGGGCAGAGAGAGAGAGAGGGAGACACAGAATCTGAAGCAGGCTCCAGGCTCTGAGCTGTCAGCACAGAGCCTGACGCGGGTCTCGAACCCACAAACTGTGAGATGATGCTCCAAGTCTGAATCAAAAGTAGGACATTCAACCGACTGAGCCACTTAGGCGCCCCCAAAGTGACTTATTCTTTAAGAAATAAGGTATTATTGGGGCGCCTGGGTGGCTCAGCTGGTTGAATGTCCAACTTTTGATTCAGACTTGGATCATGATCTCACAGTCGTGAGATTGAGCCCGCATGGGGCTCCACTCTAGGATGAGTCTGCTTAAAATTCTTTCTTTCTCTCTCTCTCTCTCTCTCTCTCCCTCTGCCCCTGCCCGACTCACATGTGTGCTCTCTCTCGAAAGAAAGAAAGGAAAAAAGAAAAAAAAAAGACTTGTTTATCCATTTCCTCATTTTATGAACTAAGAAGTTTTTGTGTGTGTGTTTTTTTAAGGTTATCATATTATCTGGTAAATTCTGCTACATATTCATTAAATAAGCAATAGTCACTTATTAAGCACTGGGGATTTGGAGGCATATAATGTCTTGGTGGGTATGGTCAGTTCACTGTTGCAACTGCAATAATTAAATCTTGGTGCTATACCACACATGCACGCACAAAACTTTATTTTTTTCATGTATTAATGCAATACAGAGCAACTGTGAGACGTTATCATGTACCCAGTTGTTCAGGGACCTAAGCTACTCTTATCTTCTGACTGGCAGGCTGAGGAAAGAGAAGAAACAAGGAGGGTGACTCAATATGTATGCCTGAATGCGTGTGGAAATGCCTTGATCACTACCATTCCCACTTCTTTAACTGACATTCATTCTCATGACCTTGCTCCTCCAAGGGAAGCTGGGAAATGTATCTGGGAGAGAAAAAAAGAGGAGAAAATGGGATTGGAGAGTACATAGTGAGTCTTTTAAAAAGGGTACAAAACTTTCATCTCCTTCATTTTATTAGAGCAGGTAGAACAGATGGTCAAGAAGGGATCCTTTGTTCTAGAGCATTGGGACATCAGGCCAGAAATGACAGAGCAAGATCACGTAAATAGCAAGCTCCAGATATAATATCTCTCAGTGTCACTGTAGATTTATGGAAAATTCTGGAAGAAAGGAAAGAGGAAATGAAAGAGCAGTGTTAAAAAGATAAAGTGAAAGAAAAACATTGACTAATAATATGGCTCACATGTATTGTGTCCTCACTATATCTCAGGCTGTCTTCTAAATATTTTCAGTCATTAACTCCTGTAAGGCTCAAAATAACTGTCGGAATTAAGTACTATTTTTAATCCAATTTTATTGATGAAAAATAAATAACAATATTTTTAAAGAGAGGTTAAATAATTTGTTCAAGATCACACAAAATAATAGACCATAGAAATTAAATATTAGGCAATTAAACAATTCTCTTAGAAGCTAATCTAATTTTCATATAAAATAGGAAGCTTGGGAGAAGACACTAGAATAAAATTATGCCCATGTATTTAACACAGGTATATCCATTAATGCATATGAAATTACTCACAGTGCAGTAAGTATTGGCTAAACTGTACAATTAAATCAAATAAAAAATAACCTAATTAGATTTTTACATCTGTAATTATGCATCATCACAGGTAAGAATATACCAAAGGGTAAACCTGAAGAGTAATCATTCAGTTCCGTATTCATACCCTTAACTATATTTATTCAGATAATATCTCTTCTCTAAACACTAAAATTAATTGAATATTATGACACATTACCAGACTCACAAGAACATTTTTTTAAATTTATGTTTTATTAACAGGAATTCTGATACCTCTGTGGGGAAAACGATATGATTTGCAAGTTTTTCAGTTCAAAACAACATTTACAATCTTTTAAAATGTCACTGTTAACCTCAAACTAGTATGCTCTTTCATTCTTAATGAATATGATTTTGAGAATCAGTGTCCTTCCCTGAAGGATGAATAAGAAGTTGGTGATAATTCCTTTTGTAATTGTGCTGTGTGGTCAGTGGTTTAGTGAAGAGATGGATGAAACACCACGATATGGTTATAAAGAAGACAACTGGATAGTGGCAGATAATTTGCAATTTGCCAATAAGTGGGGCAGTGCTAGAAGATATAAATAAAATTTTAATTATTTCCAAATTAAAACACACATACATCTTTCAACATACAGATTGGCTTTAAAACTCAAATCAAATTTTAACGGTTCCTGAAGCCACTGGAAAGCAGTATATAAATGTCTACCTTCTTTGAAATCCTATACTCATTGACAACTGGTCCCAGAGACTACGAATTATTATTTCTTCTATGTGTAATTCAACTTGGTCTCCTAAAATAGCCTCAAAAATAAAAGACAGAAAAGATAATTTTGCTCTCTGCCTTGGTGTCCTGCCAATGGTGAGATTTGCACAAAACATATTGTAAGGTATCCTGAAATACATATTTGATGAATCATTAAAATTAACCATAAAATGTTACAAGTCATTATATTATATTCAGGTATAAATCAATAACACATGATTTAATTACAAGTCTTAATTTTATTTATTGCTATTTTAATAGATTGCTATTATATTAAAAGTGGTATAACACAACTCTTTAAAATGAGTTTTGATTTTGAAAATTAGTGTGAAATTTTCATATCATTCTTTATTAGTTTTTGTCTTCCCAGATTTTGAACTCATTTTGTAATTTACTTAGAAGGACAAATTAAACATTAAACAATTAAACATTAAAGTATTAAGCAATCAGATAAATGGAAAGTTAGTTAATTATAGTACAATTATGAACAAAGTTACAAATAAGCATGGGGTACTATGATTAAAGGGGTCCTAGCAAAGTCTAGGGCATCTGTAAGATCTGCAATGAGGAAATTCATTTGAAATAGGTCTGAAATGTGAATAGGAGTTAATTAGGTGATGGGGTCAGAGGTGGTAGAAAGTCCTTCAGGGAGAGCTAGGATGTAATTTGGGAGGGATTTGTTGGAGAGTACTATAACGTAAAACATACATGAATAGAAGACAAGATGGAACTATAAAACAATGAAAAACATGTATAAAAATGGTATAAAAATCGAATTAATCAGAATACAGACTCAAATAACCCATGGGTTTAACTTCATCGGTCCAATTACATGTGTTTTTTTTTATATAAATACAGTACAACACTGTAAATATATTTTCTGATATATGATGTTTGCAATAACATTTTCTTTTTTCTATCTTACTTTATTGTAAGAATACTGTATATATTACATATAACACACAGAATTTGTGTTTGTTGACTGTTCATGTTATTGGAAAGCTCCCTATCAACAGTAAGAGAATTAATAATTACATTTTGGAGGAGTCAAAAATTATACACAGATTTTCGACTAAGTGGAGAGTTGGCATCCCAACCCCCATGTTGTTAAAGGGTCAACTGTATTCATTTAATATAAGACTCTGCAGTGTGAAAGATTGAATGGAGATAAGGCTAACACATGTGTGTCTGAGTCAAGATTTGGCTGTTATGATAGTCTTGATGAAAGGTAAATGGAACTAGGGGAAAATGAGATATAAATGTAGAGAGATAAATGCATGAATGTCAGAAATAATTGTAAGTAAAAGCAGTAAATTGTGCTGATTTATTGGACATTTGGGTTGACTGTGGTGAATTAAGTTTCTTCTAACTTCTCTTACTGGCTGAATTGTGAATGTACTTGGTAAAACAATAGGTTGAAGGATTTGGTTCTTAGAGGAACTGTCATGAGTTCAATTTGGGCATGTCCAGTTTGGTCTGAGTGACATCCATTAAGTGCCATCTATTAAGCTATGGAATGTAGCCTAAAGATCAGAGGAGGGACATGAGCTGAAAGTTTGTATTTTAGAATTATAAGCCGATAGATGTTATTTAATCCCAGGAGTGTGGGTAAGATCATACAACAAGGGACTATACAGTGGCAATAGAAGAAAGCCTACAAGTGAATTTTGAATAATGCCAATTCTTACTGGCCAGTGTGATAATCCAGCAAAGAAAATTATGAGTAATAGCAATATATTTGGAAGAAAATGAAATAGTTTCATGAAATCGACTGAAAAGAGTGTTCCAGAAGGTGTGCATTTGCAACAGTGTCAACATGCTGACAAGATGCCAATGAAAACTAGACAAAAATATCAATTTGAATTATTTATAAAGACTTTACTGGTAACTTTCTTATGGATGGAAGTACAATGGAAGGAGAACATCAGGAGAGTTAATATATGTGGGTTGAGCTCTCAGCTTTGTCCAGCAAAGCCGAAGACAGCAGAAAGAATTACTCAAGACTCTGCAAGTCAAGAGGGGTGGGAGGGAGGCTAAGGGAAGTCTCCCCGAGCTGCTCTCAAGCTCCCGTATTTATTAAAGATACATTTAGGGAAACATCGTGCATTACATCAGTGGGCTACACACCAGTAAGAACGTATAGAAAGTGTGCAGAAAAACAAGCTCAAGCATTCCCAAAACTAAAAAAGAGCAGATGTAGAAGGCAGGGTGGAAAACAAGATAAAATATTCCATAGATAACATGGCCTAAGGAATTCATGAGCACAGGCTGGACCCAACCCCTAGATATATGTTAACTGGATAAATGAAGTGTGGCCCACTGTTTTCAGCAAGGCAAGAAAACAGTATTCTGCTTTGCAATGCATCCCCTGTAATCTCCTAACCTAGGACATAGCTATTTGATTTTCCACAAACGTAGACTATGATTTTGAAGACTGGAAAAAAGCAGAGCTGTCCAGGTTTCAGTACTTACAAGGTGTGTTTCTTTAGATGTGTTGTTTCAGTCATCTGAGCCTGTTTCATGATCCTTAAGGCAGTGAAAAAAAAAGTCTAATCACTATAAATGTTATATCTAGTAAATTAACATATGTAGACTGTCCATTCCTATCATTTCCTTTCTTCATTTATTTGCCGAGGGAAGAAACGCAACAATGTCAGCTCTTCCTTTATTTTCCACTGTGTTTCTTCTTCTGGACTTTCTCGCTGATTGTGCAAATCTGTCCCATTTTGGGGAAAGAAGCTCAAGCAATTACTAGAATTGCTTCTGCCAGTGCCTAGCAATGTATCATAATTGATCAACACTGTGCTTTGGAGTTTGGATTAAATCTACTTGATCTCAAGCACAATCACACAGTGCCTGTTATTGCTACTCACCTTCTTTGGGTTGTACTTGACATTGATGAAACCCAGGATTTACTGTAACAAAGAAGGCCCAGTGTGCTCGTGTAGCCCTGTAAGTTCATGTCATAGATGACATAGCAGATTCCTTAGAAATTGTCCTTACAGTAGTCATTTTCCCAAATTGTACCTTAGGTCCCAACAACCACCCAGCCAATTTCATTTTTGCCTGAGGTCCTAGCTTACAGTATGTTTTCCTGGATTATGGTTTGGTTCATATAAATAGCCTCCTAAGACTAACTTGAAACCTCTTATTTAATACAGACTTTCTGTGTCTTACTGAGTTTTCTGAGAGTTTTCTGAGCTGGCCAGCACTAATACCTGCGCCAATGTCACAGAACCTCAACATCTATGACCATGGTGGAGAAAAGCAGAAACAGATCACTTTGTGATCAGGTTAAGGAGATACACAAACAAAAGCACTGCCAAAACACAAAAGTATCCAGACTATCTCCTTTTCGGGTTATCTCTGATTAATTGATGCCTCTTTGCCAATTGCAAACTAGCTTCACTTTGTTCCTCCCATCATATAGATTAAAATAAATATATTAAATTATATTAAATGTTTTAATATATTTAAACATATATCACAAAATCATTCCTGCTTCTGATAGTTTCCTATCCCAAACAAACTTTTGATTTCTCGAACCCTCTTTAAGGTCACCTAATATTGTGTAAGCACAATCATAAGCCACTCCTAACACACTCTCTTCAACACTCCATGATTCCACATGCTTTGTGGTTTCTGTTTTTCTTTTGCAACAAGAATTGATAAACTCGGGGCGCCTGGGTGGCGCAGTCGGTTAAGCGTCCGACTTCAGCCAGGTCACGATCTCGCGGTCCGTGAGTTCGAGCCCCGCGTCGGGCTCTGGGCTGATGGCTCAGAGCCTGGAGCCTGTTTCTGATTCTGTGTCTCCCTCTCTCTCTGCCCCTCCCCTGTTCATGCTCTGTCTCTCTCTGTCCCAAAAATAAATAAACGTTAAAAAAAAAAAAAAGAATTGATAAACTCAACTTTCTCCAACTACAAGTGTTTCCCTGGTGGTTTTTCCTAATGGGTATTTACAATCCTTGCTCAGTCTCTTTTTTTTAACATTTATTGAGGCATAATTGGCAAATAAAATTGTATGTATTTAAAGTGTACAATGTGGGAATGTCTGGGTGGCTCAGTTGGCTAAGTGTCCAACTCTTGGTATTGTCTTGGGTCATGAGAGTGAGCTCCCATTTTGGGCTCTGTGCTGAATGTGGAGGCTGCTTGAGATTCTCCCACTCCCTCTCTCTGCCACTCCCCCACTTTCTCTCTCTGTGTCTTTCAAAATAAATAAACATAAAAGAAAGATTCTCTCTCTCAAAAAATAAAATAAAGTGTAGAGTGTGACAATCTGACATACATATACTTTGTGAAATGATTTCCACTATCCTAATAATGAACACACGTACACAGTTATCTTTTTGTGGGTGGTGACAATGCTTAAGGTCTGCTCTTTTAACAAATTTAAAGTACACAGCACAGTATTATTAACTGTAGTCACTGTGCTGTACATCAGATCCTCAGAACTTACCAATCTTATAACTGAAGACCTTTAACCAACATCTGTCTGCCTCCCACTCTGCTCAGCCCCAAATAACCAATACTCTACTCGCTGTTGCTAGGAGTTTAACTTTAGCAATTATAATTGAGAACATAAAATAAGAGAGAATCATGTTCCCAATTTAGTAGAGGTCTGACAGTTTGATAAAAAGATTTATCCCAGAGAAAGAAATTCAAAGGAAAGAGGGAATGTTGAAATATCTTTCTCAGTAGCTCCTTGTAATGAAGTATTTATGAAGACTAATTTTTTCATCCTTTAAATATTACCTAAATCACCTTATCTTTGCAGGAAGATTGGAACAGAGTTACCAGATATAGAATATATTGTAAATACTTTCTATAATGATATGTAATAGATTAGAACAGAAAATTTTAAATGTTTTAGATGAACAAACATAATTTGTTATTCAAAATTTCAGAAATCATTGTTTGCTAAATTCTGGTGCTGGCACACACACAAAAAAACTGTAAAGACTGGATATCTAAGAAGATATAATGATGGAGATCATAAAGCATTCTAATATTTAAAGAAAGAATGGTCCAAGGAGATTGATTCATTGATTCAAGGGTGCCAACTGATCTGTTGAAGCCAAGGGAGTCAAGGAATTGACCCCTAAACATTTCATTGTGAGAGAAATCTTACATAGGATAACCTTAATTGTGGTTCTTAACCAGATGTCCATATCTGATTTGCCTGCTGAGCTTTTAATAAAAGAAACATACCCAGGCTCCCCTCCCAAAGATTCAAATTCATATAGAATCAGGGCTGTGTTGAAAGGTATGGTTGGGAGTTGTGGAGTCTTGGAACACATCGTGATTCTTTATACACTTGGCAAACTTTTAAAAAGATATTCTCTGGCTACTGTTCTATTGTATTCATATACAAAATAAACAAAAAATTGTGGAAAAATAACAAGAGTATGACAAAAAGATTAAAATAGACTGTAAACCTTTTTTGTATTAAATGGAAAAATGCAATATGACAAATCTCTGTAGGATGACTTGGAAAGCACTAGTTTCTCTGTGCCAGACACACTTACGTAATGACATTTTTTTGTTCCTGCTAACAATCCTATGAAACAGTTTTTTTTTAAGTTATTATTATTTTCTCCCCCATTTTCCAGATAAGAGAACTGGTGTACAAATAGATTGCTTAGGTAATTTATCCAAATGTATATTTCCAGTAATTGGAGGAGTAGAGATTTGAACTCATGACATCTGGCTTTAGACCAGTATGCACACTACTCCATAGAGCAGCTTAAATTTCCACCCAGTATTTTATAATCTGATATATGAAATAAAGAAACAGAAGTATATAATTGGTTGATAACCCCAATTTTGGACCTAAACATATTTTAAATGTAGGATATGGAATCTTTAATAATGGTAAATGTCACATATTAGATATGCTTTTTTATCCTCTTTATTTTTTTTTTTAATTTTTTTTTCAACGTTTATTTATTTTTGGGACAGAGAGAGACAGAGCATGAACGGGGGAGGGGCAGAGAGAGAGGGAGACACAGAATCGGAAACAGGCTCCAGGCTCTGAGCCATCAGCCCAGAGCCCGACGCGGGGCTCGAACTCACGGACCACGAGATCGTGACCTGGCTGAAGTCGGACGCTTAACCGACTGCACCACCCAGGAGCCCCTATCCTCTTTATTTTTATTAACTCCACACATGTAGCTGGTTAATATAACATAAGACTATGCTTTGCCATGAGCAAACTAGTCAAATGAATTAGAATCAGATTGTAAAAACATAAAAATCTGCTAAAACTGCCACTGCCAGTAAAGCTAAATTTAAGATAGTAAAAATCAACAATGTGATAAAACACATCACAGCTGAAATTAAATATAGCATATAGTTAAAATCACTTTATGATCAGAATTAATTCACCATTTTACAGCCATAATTATTTCTCCTCATTAAATCTTTGCAAACAGATTAGATAATAAAACATAAAACATTAATCAGAGGAAAAAATCAGAACACCTTTTAAATTTTCATTATTCTGACCAGCAGTTATTAGTCAATATTGGAAAGTGAAATAACCCTTTAGACATACCATTTATTCCTTATGATGCAAACACTCCACTAACCCTTTCAACCATTTTTTAACAACTCTATAAATTCCCTATTTTTCAAATCAAAATCAAATATCTTCAGACATGTTACACATTCTCTGTAATGCTTGTTAGAATCTCCCATTTTATTCCATTTGAATTAGAAATTGTTTAGTGTAAAAATATGTCTGTCATGCATCACTGTGTCGTTGATGACATTGATTTGACTGTCCTCATTTCCTGAAATCTGGTGGTTATTGCCTACCCATGCTCTCTTTGGTGTCACTCAGGCCTTTCCCACTGTCCTGCAGTATTTGATTTACTGCTTTTTACCATTCCACTAACTTAATCAAATTTTAAGAGTTGCATTAATTCTTCCCTTTCTTTCAGATGAAGGATACAGTGTATATGCACAAGCTCAGAGAACTTATTTAAAAAAAAAACACACAAAGCTTGCTGTCTACAATTTGAAGTTATGAATGATTAAAACAAGTGAAATCAGTGAAATGCTACAACATATACTTTATGATAAGGACTTTTGTTAAGTGATTGGGGTGGAGAATCACAAGACAGTTCTACGTAACAAGATCTGTATCTGATATAAACTGTAAACTGATACAAAAATTTAGATATGACAAATATCACCATATCTAAGCCCTAGTTCCTATGATCACATTATTCCAAATGGGAATATGGATCGCTATATTTATTTAAGGCTCATAAAAAAATAATACACTTTTTTACTTGATAGTTTTTAATAGTAATGCATCTGTCTTCCTATCTCAATAGAATGGTCGATTTCACATAAAGACTAAATATAGGAAAGTTTTAATAACACATAAATTAGGTATTAAGCTACCAGACAACTGCATGTCATATTTAGAATACATATTGCATAGTATGCAACATCAGGAACAAGCAAACATTCATGTTCCTGAATTCGAGTACTGGCAGCTTCAGCCCTAACTTCCCTCTATTTGACAGGATGCTTTTTCCCTAACTTACCTCTTTGACAGGGATATCCATCAAGATAGTCTAAGAATGTGTGTTTTAATAAACTTGACAGGAAATTCACAGGTTCAAAACATTTTTATATCAAACTTTTAAAAACATAATTTACATGAATTAAAACATACACATTTTAGGTCTACAATTCACCAGTGATCGACAGATGGGTTATTACCATCAAGCTTTGATGAACATCAGTTTATATGTTTTTGTGTAGACATATCTTTTCATATATTTTGGTTCAATACCTATCCCTTTTAATATCATTACAATGGAGGTTAGCATTTAAACATATAAAATTTGGGAGGACACAAATATTCATTCATCTCATAACATATTCATACCTTTTTGTAACTTTAATTTGAATTCAACTGACAACTAATGATGTTGAACTTCTGTTCATGCATTTTATTATCTTCTTTTGGAAAGGTTCTCTTTTCTTTTATTTTCTGGAAGAGTCTGTGTAGAATTAGTATTATTTCTTCTTTACATATTTCATGGAATTCACCACTGAAGCCATTTTGGCCTGATTTTTTTGGGGGAAAGGGGTGCTTTTAATTATAAATTCAACTTATTTGATGAATTGAGAATGTCTATTTTTCTTGGATTAATTTTATTTTTTTAAGGAGCTGTCATCTCCTCAGAGTACTCAAGTTAATCGGCATGAAGCTTCATAATACTCCACAATATTTCCATTTGAAAATCACTAGTATTTTTATTGATATACCTTTTTCATTACTGATCTTGATAATTAATCTTTCTTCTTTTTTCCCATCTCTCTAGGTAGAGATTGGTCACTTTTATTAACATTTTCAAATAATTGACTTTTGTTTCAATGCTTTTCTCTATGCTTATTTCCCCCCCTCACATGTTCCGTTTCACTGTCTTCCCCTCTTGCATTTAATATGTCCTTTACCAGGGTGCCTGGGTGGCTCAGTCAGTTGAGTGCCACCTTCAGCTCAGGTCATGATCTTGCAGTTCATGGGTTCAAGCCCTCCATCAGGCTCTGTGCTGACAGCGTGGAGCCTGTAGCCTGCTTCAGCTTCTGTGTCTCCCTCTCTCTGCCCCTCCCCACTCTCTCTCTCAAAAATAAATAAACAATAAATTCTTTTTAAAATGTCCTTTCTCTCTGTACCCTCATACTTCTGAAAATTTCAGTACACTGATGTTTATAATGCTTGAAATTTCGCACATCTCTGAGTTTCTGTTGATGGGTGTTCTACTTTTCTTCTCTATGTGATTCTGGTGGAATGGTTTTTCTTCCCTTAAATTCAAGTTTACTGATCTTTTATTCTGCAATGTCTTATCTGCTAGTAACACCATCTTTTGAAATTTTGTGTCACATTTAAATATCTACCTGTCAGGGGCGCCTGGGTGGCTCAGTTGTTTGAGCATTTGACTTGATTTTGGCTCAGGTCATAACTCCATAGTTGTGGGTTTGAGCCTCACCTCAAGCTCTGTGCTAACAGTGTGAAGTTTGTCTAGGATTCTTTCTGTCCCTCTCCCTCTCTCCATCCCCTGCTTGTGCTCGCTCGCTCACTCTCTCTCAAATAAATAAACTTTAAAATAAAAAAATACACTAATTAATTAATTAAATATCTACCTGTCAGAGACCAGTTTTCTAAAATTTTGTGGTTTCCATTTTCTCACTATTATGTTCATATTTTTTTTTTCAATTTGGAAACACATTTATAATAGCTGTTTTAGCAGTTTTGTCTACTAATTCCATCATCTCTGTCATTTATGTTCCAATTGATTGATTCTCCCCCTGGCAATGTGCCCTTTTTTTATTGTGTGTTAGCAATTGTGTAGGTTACATAGGTTGTTGGATTTGTAGTCTTCCTTTAAACAATTTTGATGTTCTTATGGGAGGCATTTGCTTTACTTGGAGATAAAGTACATTTTTATGTGACTAGAGTAGGCATTACTTTAGGGCTCATTTACCTGTTGACCTAAGAAATGGTCTTTCTAAAATATCTACTGAAATCCCCAGGGGCTCAGTAAAGTCAATCCACTCTACGTGTTTGGGTATTGGACATTCCTCTGTATTTTGAAAGCTGTTGCCATTGCTTAGTTTCAGAGCTGCCTGAAGGTCTTTATTCCTTGCTAGTTGTTCACTCAGCTCTGTGAAGCCTCAGCCTGCATATGAAAGCTGAGTATTCAGCCAAGGATTCAGGTGGTTCCTTATGGAGATTTCTGGAACTCTTTTTCTACATGGTGTTAAAATGTAAAGTTATGACACATTAAAAAAATATTTTAAAGATTTTTGTTTGAGCAAATAAGTATTTGAATCAGGAAACACAAAGCCAAAGCTGGTTGCCAGCCTTTTGTGAGTGAGGGCTAGAGCAGAGACGTGTCTAGAGAAGACAGGGAAGCAAAGCAATTATTCAGTTGGCTGTAACTTAAATGTTTGCTTTCGTTGGGAAAATTTAGTTATTTGGTTGCCATGATGACTGTTCTTGAGTTTCATTTTCTTAGAATCAAGAGAATCTGGTTAACTACCCATGATTAATGATTCTTGAGCTTCATTGTCTCAGATTGAAGCAAAACCTAGCTAACTGGTTTCAGTCTGTTTACCTTAAGCTACCAAAGGCTCTAGCGTTGCCCCAGTCTAATGATTCCCTTGCTGAATGACTTTAACCACAGGCAGCTCCTCTCAAGTATTGTCCCCAAATTTCATCTGTCTCAGTTCCCCAAGTACTGACCTATTCTTAGCTCAATATGACCATCATGCTCTACTTGAATTTTGCCTCTGTAAAGACAGAAAGTGCCTTTAGTCAGGCTCACAGTGCTGTGTGTCATGTCATATAATATCTGAAAATAGCCATTTCTAATATCTTGCACTGTTGTCTGGTTGTTAACAGGGGGAGGGCTATGGTGGTTCCATCACTTCCTTTATCACTGAGAACAGTGATAGGTCCTGTTCACTGAACTTTGATAACCACTCCAATTCATAACCTCTCCCCACCCACCCCCCCCAAAAAAATCACCAGTAACAAATTTGGTATTTTTATCACAAGTTTTTCAATAACTCTGTCTTTGCAATTTCATTTAATATTCTTAACTGCACTTTCCCTTTCTTTCACTTTCTCTGTTATTTGCCATAATGTAACAAAAGGGCATGCATGCTACAAATCTAGGTTAAATAATATCTTGAATCTCGGTCCCCTGGATGGCTCAGTTGGTAGAATGTCCAACTCTTGATCTTGGCTCAGGTTGTGATCTCACGGTTTGTGAGTTTGAGCCCAGCATCTGTCTCTGTAATGACAGTGAGGAGCCTGTTTGGGATTCTCTCTCTCTCTGCCCCTCCCCCACTCGCTCACATACACATGCACACACACACACACTCTCCTCTCCTCTCTCTCTCTCTCTCTCAAAATAAATAAACTTAAAAACAATAATATCATGGGGTGCCTGGGTGGCTCAAACAGTGAAGCATCCGACTTCAGCCCAGGTCACGATCTCCCAGTTTGTGAGTTCTAGCCCTGCATTGAGCTCCGTGAGAATAGCTTCGAGACTGGAGCCTGCTTCTGATTCTAAGTCTCCCATTCTCTCTCTGCCCCTCCCCAGCTCATGCTTTCTCTCTCTCTCCCTCTCTCTCTCTCTCTCTCTCTCTCTCAAGTAAATAAATAAAATATAAAAAATTCATTTTCTAGATTGATTATTCTTAAATGTATTTTGATCCTCTGATCAGAGTTTCAAATGGTTTTATATTTCTAATTTTAACAAATTATATTTCTCTAACATTTAATGCTCTTCAGATCTGTACTTCTGTGAGTCTAAGATGACATTTCTCTGTTTATAACATATTCCTTTTCCCAATATTTAGGTGGTATGTTTATTACATCTTACTTTACCCTGTGGTTTCCCTTGTTGGCTGCTATCTTCTTTTAATCTGGGGTTGCCAAATATAAGCTATTCAGTTATATTTGACTTTTATTTTTTTTTTTAAATTTTTTTTCAACGTTTATTTATTTTTGGGACAGAGAGAGACAGAGCATGAACGGGGGAGGGGCAGAGAGCGAAGGAGACACAGAATCGGAAACAGGCTCCAGGCTCTGAGCCATCAGCCCAGAGCCCGACGCGGGGCTCGAACTCCCGGACCGCGAGATCATGACCTGGCTGAAGTCGGACGCTTAACCGACTGCGCCACCCAGGCGCCCCTATATTTGACTTTTAGATAAAAAGTGGATACATTTTATTATAAGTATACACCAAATATTGTGTGGGACATATTTGCACTGATAAATTATCCATTGTTCATCTGAAATTCAAATTTAACTTTTTCCCCCCTAAATCTAGCAAAGCTTCTTAAATTGCTACCTATTTTTGAGTCCAGGCTTATGTTATAGATCATATGAAAACTTCTACCCCTTCCATAATAATCACTTATTTATCTTTTCTGAATGTCTACGTACATTGTGTCTCATTTGATTTAATAATTAATTGTGTACAAAATAGATGCACAAAAAACTTTAACCAAACATTTGTCATTTGCATTAATTTCATTTCTACCTACAGGCAGAATTTTCAACTTATATTTATTATGTATTCTTTCAGCAGTTGTAATATAAATCTCAGCTACTACCAATTGCTTATTCATATTATTACAGTGTGTTAATACATTATCTTACATATTGTTTTTAATTCTACTTCAAATAAGTACTTCCTAGAAGGAACGTTGTCTGTGATCTAATGCTTCAATTTTGAAGAAGTGGCAAATGTTCCACTTAAAGCAAAACATGGAAACAGATTATATGCTCTTTGTATAGAACATATTTCCAAATCTCCTTTCTGCATACTTTATGTCCTACTTTACTCCCTTCTAAATGACCTTTTAAGTGTAGTGTTTCATAACTTAAATCTATTTTTATAGAGAAACCAATAGCATCTGTCTAAAAGTATGCCTTATCATTTCAATACGCTGGTTAAAATTTCAGTGGTTTGGTACAGCTTCCATGACGGCTGAAATCTGCACAGTATCATATGTGATAGGATAGGATAGGATAGGATAGGATAGGATAGGATAGGATAGGATATTACCACCACCTGCTGCTCCAGCCACATCATTCATTATTCCTTGCATTATAATTTACCTTTTGTAACTGATCTGAATCAGACACTGCACTGAAACCATCTTCTGTCTGTAAAAAAAATCCATTTCAAGTAATATGAAGAAATGAAATAAAGAGAAAGAGTGGAGTTTGATATCCGTGTAGATATCACACTTTCTCTGGGTGTCACTTTCAGTAAAAACAGTATCTCAAGAGAATATTATGGGTAGAAAGGTTGTAGACATTATAAATAGAAAACAGTCTTAATTTTAATGGGTAATATATAAAAAACATTGTAATAAATAATTTAACTCTTAGTTACTTAATGCGAGGTGCTTCTTGAGAATAAGTAAAACCTTGAATTGTAAGTAACTTGTTCTTTGAGTGTTTCGCAAGATGAGCAAACATTACTGTTAAATTTTAACTTGATAAATGAGTGACGTCTTGGAATATGAGTAGTACCTGATGCCCAATGTCACATGATCACAACTGAGTCAATGGTTCTTGAAACTTGCTTTGATATACAAGTGCTTTGGATTACAAGTATGTTTCTGGAATGAATTATGCTTGGAAACCAAGGTTTTACTGTATATTCATGTTTATTAGAATTTGAATTTCCTGCAAATAAGTGATAAAAATGTATACTGTTTCCTATTTTTCAACAATCTAAATGAAATAGTTATATTTTGAAATATAAAATTGTTGTTTCAAAAGAAAGTAACATATTTGATGAATAAAACTTTTCCTTATGATGAATCATTTTAAATGATCCAATCTGTAAATTCAAATAAAAATAAAGTCAATAAACTAAATAATTGTTTAATGATCTTACAAGGTTTTCAGTTTCGTTACCTCAACTTGATCAATGTTAAATATATTTTTTCTTAGATATGAAGAGATTCTAGATATATATGTGAATATTTCTCTCATGTTTACTAAATTATACATGTTTGAAAAATACATGGAATTTTACAAATTCGTCTTAGAATGTAAAAAAATAAATAACTAAATTGTGGTTTCTATCTTGTCAAAAATACTCTAGGAGCCCATATACAGGGTACATTTTCTGCCCCAGATATCTTCAAACACTGTTTTATTCCATCTGTACCAGTCATTTTTGTCTTACTGAACTAGTGATTGACAGCTGTATTTGCAGCTTCATCTAGTGGCAGAGATAGGCTTATGCCCTTGACATGTAACCCATCCGAAACTCACAGATTGTATTCAAAAAAAGGAAACACCTGGAGTTTCTTGTTAGGCATCTAGATAAATACCAGACTTTTAAATTCAACATGATGTAAACTAATTTTTTTTCTGCTACCTGTTAGTATCAACTAAAAAACTCTTTTGAATCTTCTCTTATGCTTTTTCAGCGTTTTTCTGATATAAAGAAATATCTTTTCACCCAAACTTTATTCCATTTTAGAATGATCAAGTCTAGGAAATAAATGTTGTTTATATAACTCAGGCCTCCATTATGATGAATTCCCATCAGCAATTTTCAAAAGCTATCTTCATTTACTCTTCCAAGTGCTTCTAAAACCTCTAAAATGGTCATTTATTTCCCTAGTCACTAACCGTAATCTAGGCAATGTATCTTTTCCAACTGCCAATAATACTGATTTATATGTTCTGTTTGGAGTTTTCCTTGTTACAATCAAATGGCAATTTTATTTCACTGAACGGTAACTTGCTGAAAATTAATAGAATTTGTTTACACTTAGCCATGTAGCATATTACATACTTGAGGCAACAATGTGTTTGGAAGGAGAAAAACATATTCTACTTACAAACATGCATTGAGACAGAGTCAGTTTGTGAGACTAATACTATCCCCCCGATTAAGTTGAAAATCAATTGGCCTCATTACTATGGAAGCAAGACTGATTAGTGTGACAAACAGATCATCCATGTGGATGCCCAAGCATTTTTAAATACTGTGTCTATATCAAGCCACACATCATAATTATCTTGCAATAATATGTGTGAATTAATACAACTAGACCTGAAAGACGTGCAAGGTTCCATATTTATAACTACTAAGAATTTTGTATATCTGTTTTCAGTACTTGTAAGTAGGTACTTCCCACAAGGAATTGAACAAATTTAGAAACAATTTGATGAGAAAGAAGTTCCTCCAAATAATTTCTAAATGCAGTAAAATTTAATGTGACAGAACATGTATACATTTTGGCCTCAAGGCCTGATGAAATGTTAATGGCAGTTGAGAAGGATCTTTATTGCAATTTAGTTAAATTTTACTACTTGAAGTAATTCTCCCTCACAGTGAAATATGTGTGGGGTAGAAAAGAAGTAGAGTTCTTAAAAAAACACATAGTGGACACAGTTTACATGTACCACATCTTGTTTGTCTATTCATCAGCTGATGCACATTTGCAACAATGTGAATGGAACCAGAGGGTGATATGCTAGGCAAAATAAATCAGTCAGAGAAAGACAGATATCATATGATTTCACTCATCCATGAAATTTGGGAAACTCAACAGATGAACGTAGGGGAAGAGAAGTAAAAATAAGATAAAAACAGAGAGGGAGGCAAACCATAAGAGACTTTATTTTCAATTTTTTAATGTTTATTTACTTTTGAGAGAGAGATCTTGCAAGTGGGGGATGGCAGAAAGAGAGGAAGACAGAATCTGAAGCAAACCATGAGACTCTTTTCTTTTTTTAATTAACACACAAAAAAATTTTTTTACATTTATGTATTTATTTTTGAGAGACAGAGAGAGACAGAGCACAAGCAGGGGAGGGGCAGAGAGACAAGGAGACACAGAATCCGAAGCAGGCTCCAGGCTCCAAGCTGTCAGCACAGAGCCTGATGTGGGGCTCGAACCCACAAACTGCGAGATCATGACCTGAGCGGAAGTCGGATGCCCAACCGACTGAGCCACCCAGGCGCCCCTTAATAAAAATTTTTTTTATTGTTTAATCATTTTTGAGACAGAGAGAGACAGCATGAGCAGAGGAGGGGTGGAGAAAGAGGGAGACACAGACTCTAAAGCAGGTTCCAGGCTCCGAGCTGTCAGCACAGAGCTGGACGTGGGTCTTGAACTCATGAACCACGAGATCATGACCTGAGTTGAAGTTGGACGCTCAACCAACTGAGCCACCCAGGCGCCCCAACCATGAGACTCTTAAATATGGAGAATAAACTGAGGGTTGCTGGAGGCAGGGTGGGTGGGGGATGGGTTAAATGGGTGATGGACACTAAGGAGGACACTTGTTGGGATGAGCACTGGATGTCACATGCAGAGGTAGATCACTGGGTTCTACTGCTGGAGCCAAGACTACACTGTATGTTAACTAAGTTGAATATAAATAAACAGGAAAAAATAAAAATAAAGAATAAAGAAAAAAAATTCAGAGAGTGAAAGTGTCCATAAAGTAAAAGAAATATTTATCTTTTTAGTGAGGGATTACTTTACAATTGTGGAAAATGAGTTAGGTTTTCAGTCATTAATTGCTTTTTATAGAATACCAGTTAAGTCAAGTATACAGAAGTCCAGTGGCCATTTATAACTAACAAGCCAATTTTTGTGTTGACTGATTTGTATCATCAATTTTCTTAAGGGCTCGATTCATTTTTTATTTAGCTCCATTAAAAGTTTTTTTTTTTCCTAGTAAGACATAATTTCATAAGACTCCAATATGATTTTGTTGTTGTTGTTGTATTTGCCTTATCAGGGCTCACCTTGTGTGAATTTGCAATCAGAGAATAAATAATGGGAAAGAGGTCACCAAAAGCAAATCACCTGTCATCCTCTGCAACTTTGTCATCTTATCAGGCAAAGGACTTCTTGCCCCTTGCATCTGAATTCCGTGAGGCATGTGCTGTATTGGATTTCACGTCAGGTCACACAGGGCTAGGAATGAACCCTGAGCAGTACACTCCTTCCATGACAAAGAACGTAGCTTTGAATCATTAAATTAGTTTTCTGCCATCTAAACCCACACCAAATGACACTTGGTTTTTCAAAGTCTTTAAATGATTGATAGCCTGGTGTTTTAAAATACCCCAAAGGATCTTAACTATCACTCCTCTAGCTGACTACATGCACTAAAATAACACATTTTCAGGGCACCTGGGTGGCTCAGTTGGTTGCGCCAGTCGTGATCTCAGTTGGCTCAGGTCATGATCTCACAGATTGTGAGTTCGAGCCCCACGTCGGGCTCTGTGCTGACAGCTCAGAGCCTGGAGCCAACTTCCAATTTTGTGTCTCCCTCTCTCTCTGACCCTCCCCCGCTCGTGCTCTGTCTCTCTGTCTCTTTCTTTCTCTCAAGAATAAATAAAACATAAAAAAATATTTAAGATAACACATTTTCTCTCTCTTAATAACCACTGAATATAGAACACTGGGAAATTATATGTCACATATATGACAGAACTCTGGATTGAAGACGCTCACTACTATGAAAACAGCTATATATTCTATGTATTAAATATGGATATTTTTACTATACATGTTCTATTTTGTAGGCGTATCATGAAACAGTCTGAGAAGCTTTAATTTTTTATAATAAAACTAATAAAAACATAAAGAATAATACAGCAAACATTCAGGTATGCCAATGCCTAGATTCTGTAATTTTGCTATATTTGCTTCATCAGCATATCTGCAAAAACAAATATTGAAGAACTAATACCTAAAGTTATTTACTGATATTGTACACTTTATCCTTAAAATCTTGAACGTATATGCTCAGTATATACATTCAACAAATAAAAATTATATTTAACCACAATTCAATTATCATGCTAATGAAATTAATACTACCTCATATACATTTCATTTGTACTTTCTCTAATGTTTCCTCAACATGCCTTTAGTAACTGTTTTTCCCCAAACAAAAAAATATAACTAGTGCCCCTACATTTCATTTTCTTTCTATGTCTCTTCAATCTATTTAATTTAGTATATAGTTCCTGCTTCATCCTTCCCCCCCCTCCCACCCCCCCACCCCCACATATTGGCAGTGAGAAAGATGAGAACACATGCTCTGGAGAATGTTCTTTATTCTAGATTTCCTTCATCGTTTCCAAATTGTCATTTAATATATTCCTTTATCTTTCTTGTTCCTGAAACTGGGAATTATCTCCTGAGGAGAGAAGTTAGATTCAAATGGAATATTTTAACTTCAAGAGACACATAGTGTTATTTTGTTTCCCTGTTGCATTGTTACCTATTTTGTTGGCAAATAATATGTAATCTATGCCATGATACTTTGCAACTGTGAATGTTCAATTAACCAACAACATTTCACTTACTGAGTTTAGCGCTGATCTATGCCTCTTTTCTGAATTAGTGATTTCATTAGATGTCATTGGCCATTTTAAATGCTATGATTCCTTTTACTTTTATTAAACTAACGTTACTATCATGAGGCTGTGATTTCCTAACCATCTGGAGTTAGCTGTTGAATGAAATACACTTTCTAATGAAATAGCATGAGTTTGTCTATTTCTTTTTTTTTTAATGTTTTAATGTTTAGTATTTATTTTTGAGAGAGAGAGAGAGAGAGAGAGAGCACGAGCGGGGGAGGGACAGAGAGAGAGGGAGACACAGCCTGAAGCAGGCTCCAGGCTCTGAGCTGTCAGCACATAGCCTGACACAGGGCTTCAACCCACGAACTGTGAGATCATGACCTGAGCAGAAGTCCGACACTTAACCGACTGAGCCACCCAGGAGTCCCTGCCTATTTATTTACTATCAATTTTCAGAGTAAGAAGCTGATATATCAGAAATATCTAATTGTGATAATTTTTTTTAATTTAGATTTTGGTCTTTTGTTTGAGACTGTCTATGGAGTCATATATTTTTATTTGTTCAATCTGTTCCAATCAATTAAAATCATGAATATTTTGATGCACCAGTTTTCACAAATTTGATTAAGTACTAGAATCTCTAAGCTGACTTCTGTAACCATATGAATGAATCTATTAGTCTTAGAATTCTTTGCTTCTGGTGCATCATAAAATTATGCTCACCTTGTACAGTGCTTCAGCCAGGTCTAGCATCATTTATTATCCATACATTTTTGTAGGAAACCCAACGCTTGTGATTACATCATTGTTACTGGGACGTCGATGCTTTTAACTATTTTTAGGAGAGAGATATAAAATAAGTATTAATAAAATTGTGACCATTCTAATATTTCACTTGTCCAATGTATATTTAGTATTGCAGATATTTTATGTAACTAATAACTATATTTATTTTTAAATTACCTATTTCAGTAAACATATTGGTTTCTAAAACTTGAACATTAATTTTTACCTGAACAAATAGCATAAAATTATTTCTAAAACATTAGAATCACTGAATAAAGTTTAAGATATTATTTGACATTCTTGTCCAGTGACAAATGGTAGCATAATAGTTCTTTTGAAAGATAGATAGATAGATAGATAGACACATACACAAATATAAACACACAGCACTGTGTATACACACACACACACATAATATTTAAAAATACATTTGTAGAAATATTCATTGCTCTAAATACATGGGAAGTAATTACAAACTGGATTCCACTAAATGTTAAGGATACTGTTTTGAGGGATGCCTGGGTGGCTCAGTCAGTTAAGCGTGCCAACTCTTGATCTTGCCTCAGGTCATGATTTCACAGTTCTTGAGTTCAAGCCCGGCATTGGGCTCCCTGGTGACAGTGTGGAGCCTGCTTGAGATTCTGTCTCTCCCTCTGTCTGCCCCTCCCCTCCCCTCCCCTCCCCTCCCCTCCCCTCCCTTCCCCTTCTCTGTGTCTCTCTCTCACTCTCTCTACAAAAACAAATAAATAAAATTTAAAAAAAATTAAAGAGAATGCTGTTTTGAGCATTGTCTTTGTTGGTAGGACTGCCATAAGAAAGTGTTGCAGGTTGGGTGGCTTAAACAACAGAAATTTATTTTTTCACAGTTCTGGAAACTGGAAACCCAAGATTCAGGGGTTGGCAAGTTTGGTCTCAGGCTACTCTGTCTCTTTGGCTTGCGAATGGCAGTCTCTGGCTGTGTCCTTACATGGACTTTCCTCTGAAAGTATGTATCCCTTTCTCGTCTTATGAGGACACCAATCATATTAGAGAGGTTCCTAACACATATGATCTCATTTAACATCAATTACTTCTATAAAGGCCTTCTCTTCAAATACAGTTATATTCTGAGGTAATGGGTTTTGGGACCTCAATATATGAATTTGGGAAGAGCCCAATTCACCCCATAACAAGAATACTGGATTATGTGGTGAAAATGTCACTGTGTGTGTTTCAAAAGTCTGCAGTTCATGTCCTGGGTCTGGATTTGTTGATCCATGATAAGTAATTTAATTCTTCAATCCAGATTTTTCTCATGTCTAATGGGAAGGGGTAGGATTGAGTTAAATGTATTGTTCTGAGTTATTATTTTTGATGTGCCAGACACATAATAGGTCTGCACAATAAATATGTCCTCATGTTGCAAAAAATTAATGTTCCTCTTGTTTCATGGAAAAAGCAAATTCAACAATATTATTATTTTTTGCATCTTTTTGAGGAAACGTATCTAATTTTATTAAAAACTTTTGAAAAATTTTATTAACATTTTAATGTTTGTGTGTTTATGTCTAACACTGAATCTCCACTGGTATGTTATGAGGGACTTCTGGTTTTCTGACATGTCGATCCCCTCAATTCTAGGCTTTCAATGGCCACTTCCTTCTCCCCAAGTTTGTCAGACTAATATTACATTCTCTGTGTTTGCTTTATTATAAAACACTTGAAAAGCTCCATGTTGATAAGAACATACACATATTTAGGTATGCCCGGGTGGCTTAGTCGGTTGAATGTCCAACTTCGGCGCAGGTCATGATCTCACAGTTTGTGGGTTTGAGCCTCATGTCAGGTTCTGTGCTGACAGCTTCGTATTCTGTCTCCCTCTGTCTCTGCCCCTCCCCTGCTTTTGCTCTGTCTCTCTCTCAAAAATAAACATTAAGAAAAAAAAACATTTAAAAGGACACATCATATTAAATCAGTGGTTTATTTCACCAGCATATACAAATGACAAGCAGTAAGATATTTTTTAAAAGTGTAATTTTTTTTACAATAATTTTAAAAAGCTCTTATGCTTGGTTTAAACTTTTTAAAATAATAATGAACCTAAGATAATCTTTAATTTTGATGGTTGGAATTATTTTCTCATTGAAATAAACTTGTGACAGCATTTTATACAAGTAGAATTAAATATGTTTTCTGAGTTATTAATATAAAACTATTTGCATGGGGGCAAGTATCATAAATAAAAAGCAAAAAAGATAGCTTTTAGTAGCTAACATCTACACTTCAAATTTAGTGAAGGCAGGACAACAGTTTTTAATTTTATAACAGTCAACAAACTATAAATAGCATGATGCAAAATTGGTTTATTCACATAATCTTCTGAATAAAAGCCTATATTTAACTTTCTCTAGCTGTAATCCGTTCATTTTTAAATTTATGACAGGTCTCAGGGAAATAGACCAGCAACTGTGTTAGCCTTGTGGGCTTCTGATTACACAGGAATGCCATCTAGTGTCAAAACAGTAGCTGCATTCACCCTCCCGGTACTTTGGAATACTCTTAATTGCTTATAGTGGGGGGATAATACATTTCACACCACTTTTCTATAAAATGTACTTTAAAGAAATATATCATAATGAATATATGGGGAGTGTCTGTTTATAAGTCAATAATATGAAGAATGTAGCCCAAGTTGGCTTTAGGTAGTTTTGGTTTTACTTTTTATAGAGTGAAAAATAGATTTAATTTAATATAATAAAAAAATTCCTTAAGCCATTTTAATAAGACATTGTATTAAGGAAAAAATTCAAAAAGTTAATTACTACCCAGTTAGCTCAATGTTAACATCAATTTATGATTTAATTTTGTTAAACAACAATTCAAAAATGCACAGAAAATGCATTTTTGTTATTCATAATTCATCTGCTATGATTAATATCTGTTGAATATGAGAAAAAGACTAAATGCAAATATACTTGAAATATTATCTGAAATTATGGTAATTTTATCGATTACCATTTATTAAATTTATTACTAAAATGATCATTTATGTGTTTTTAATATAAACTTCTCAGGTTTTGCTACTTTACTATTGGAATTTTTTCTGAATTTCACTTAAATTGAGTGCTGAGATAATCCAAATGAAAATGGAAAACAAGTTTGTTAAACTGGTTTATTAGTTTTTGCTTTTGTAGCTGACTTTTATTAGAAGTAAAAGAATTTGCAGACACTTCATTTTCCTCTCCGGGAAACCAGTTTCCTTTTACAAGTGCAATGAAGTATTGCTTCATTAATTAATTTTCTATCATGTAGAACCGTGTTTTACAAATGGTAGAAGGTACTGGAGTGAATTTGGTAATAAATAGCAGGAGATAAAGGTATAGATGCGGGGGGACTTGGATGAACAGGGGAAATTGTGTAAGAGAAGGAAAAGCGGCAGTAGAGAGTGGGGTGATTCAATTCCAGCAGCCAAAGTGGCTTATTTTTCAGGATCTGAAAGGCACACTTGCATATACCATTAGCACAGGCCTGAACAATGACTTCCTACCCCAGCTTTAACATTGGGCTCCTGCAAAAAGTAACAGCCCCCAGTTCAGGCACTTATGAGACCCTGGCACACAGCTAAGGCCAGTTTGAGCCTGTGTAGCACCATGCATCCTGAGACTGATATTCAGGCACAGCCCCCAATTCTGTCTTAACTCTATCTGAGATAGTGGAAGGCAAAGTGAAACCTAGTTGTGAGGTCAAGCATACCTGTTTGTCATTTGTGGCTTTCCTATACACCATGTATAATACGATGTAATCATCAGATATGTTGCAAAAAACAAAGTGCCATTATGGGTCTGACTGGTGTTAAAAGCTACATTTTTGTTGCTATCCTACAAAGCATCTCTAAGCCAACTTCTGTTGTTAACTACATACATTTGAGAAAACCACTTTAATTGTTGTCCTTGTTAATAAGACAGTGATATTATCTGTGTGTTTTTTTTTAACTTATTAAAGATTATGGTCGACACAAAACAGAAATATTCAATGTGATTTATTTCTTCAAATTGCTAAAAGTTAAGCATGGAGGTGAATGATTAAAAAAAATGTTACTGGGGCGCCTGGATGGCTCAGTCGGTTGAGCATCCGACTTCGGCTCAGGTCATGATCTCATAGTTCGTGGGTTCAAGCCCCGCATCAGGCTCTGTGCTGACGGCTCAGAGCCTGGAGCCTGCTTCGGATTCTGTGTCTCCCTCTCTCTCTGCCCCTCCCCCGCTCACACTTTGTCTCACTGTGTTTCTCAAAAATAAATAAATGTAAAAAAAAATTAAAAAAAGATGTTACTGAAATATAGAGTATTTATGATAGAAATATCTGAGATTAATGGTGGAGAGTAAGTTAACACTAACACCTGAAGTGTCAGTAGAAAGAATGTATTAGTAGGGAAGATAATAAATGAATGAAGTGGTGGAAGACCAGTAGGTGTTCATATGGGAGATAAGAGGAAGGAAAGGTCGTTGCATGTGGAGGAAGCAATATGAAATTGAGGCATACATTACCTTGATATATTCAGGGTATTGCAAATAGTTTATTAAGCTTGTAAAGTTGTAAGGATTACATGAAATAATCTATGTAAAGCAGTTTGAAGAGTTTTTGTCCTGGTAAATAGCAAATACGCTACAAATGTTAATTATGCTCTATAATAATAGCCTCTTGTGGAAAAATAATATAGTAGGAGACAAGCCAGCAACTTAAGCAAGAGAATGATCGCCCAGTACCTATTACAAAGCATGCCGATGCTTTTAGTTTTCCTGTACATAATGGAAAGTCACAAAAGCATTATAAGTTTGGGAGTGTCGAGATGAATTTTGAATATTAGAATGACCAATTACAGTGTTTTCAAAAGTGCCAACTTTTGCAGGTTAACCTCTCATGAAAGTAGACTCCATGACAGAGACCAACATGGTGGAATTCCATTAGGGAGCATGCTTGGGATTTGTGGAAGAACAGGAAAGGAGGAGCATTTGAACAGAGACCAGAGTCTATGCTGCAGTCTTAAACCATTGCCCTATGTGGATCTCTGAAGCCAAGATAACTCTTCAGGTTTTAACTCATTCTGGCAATTCTATGATCCTTTCATCATTATATTTATTGGGCAATAGATTTGGACTGTACCAGAAAGGTCCATGTGCACACACAAGGTAGTTTCTTTAGCCCTGGCACCTCCCTGAGAGAACTTACAGGGGAAGGATGTTGGCTGCCAGCATTCCCAGAACGTGGGGGGAAAATTCCTTCATTCCTGAAGGCGGATCTGTGTGGTGCATGACAAGATCTCTTAGAACACTGTTATTCAATCTTGCATGTTTAAAATTGCAAAAATCATTCTGACTCATCATTTTCCTTTGTTAATCACTTACTATTTAATTTCAGTCAGTTTTTCTCTTACTTGCCACATTTCTCTCCCCCCCACCCCTCCAGCCCTATCCTATTAATTAGGAACTCTCCCTATCTGCTCCACTTAAAGTACATTCCCTCTTCAACTTTTGAACACCACCTTAAAATGTGTCTTTACTTCAAGAAGAAAGCTTACTTCCTGTAAATGGTGTTACTGCCTCTTAATATTTGTCTTATATCCTTGTGGTTCTTCATTGCTTTTGAATGTGATTCTTGAACAAAAATATCTCAACTTAAAACCGTGCAGTTCTTTCAATCTGTTCATTTTGCTTTAAATATAACTATGTTTAAGAAGCTCACAACAGGGGCGCCTGGGTGGCTCAGTCGGTTAAACGTCCAACTTCAGCTCAGGTCTCGATCTCGCGGTCCGTGAGTTCGAGCCCCGCGTCGGGCTCTGGGCTGATGGCTCAGAGCCTGGAGCCTGTTTCCGATTCTGTGTCTCCCTCTCTCTCTGCCCCTCCCCCGTTCATGCTCTGTCTCTCTCTGTCCCAAAAATAAATAAACGTTAAAAAAAATTAAAAAAAAAAAAGAAGCTCACAACAATTTTTTAAGGCTTCTCTAACCTACGTTGGTTTTAAATTCTGTGAGACTTACACTAGGTTCCATCGAGAGGCTAACTATGATAGAGGCAGTTAAGCATCCTTGTACCAATGCGTACTTTTAAGGATTGGCTCTTTTGTTACTAGTTATCTCAAATTGATTTTCTACTCGCTATGCCTTAGTTTGCCTATTTTCAAAATAAGGATAAAATTAGTACCTACTTCATAGGCTTGCTGTACGAATTTAGAACAGTGTTGCCTCTTAGCAAGTACTCAGTAAGTTTTAATTATTTTTATATTACTCTTACCAAATAGATGGATCAGGTTTACCTTTTTCACACTTATAGCCCCCAAAAGTAGCATGGTTTTTTACTTTATTACCATGACCAGGAAATTGACACTGAGGCAGTCCACTGAACTTATTAAGATTTCACCAGTGTTACATGCACTCATGTGTGTGAACACATGAATTTATTTCTGTGTCATTTTATCACATGTGTAGATTCGTGTGACCACAAAGACAGGCCAGACACAGAGTAGGTTCATCATGAGGATCCATCATACTACCCGTTGATAGACACAGCCATCTGCCTTTCTCCCTCACAACAACTAATATGTTCTCTATTTCTATAATTTTGCCATTCCACAAGACTGTTATATAAATTGATTCATATAGTATATAAACTTTTGAAATTATTCAAAATAATTCAAAATAATTTCCTTAAGAACCATTCAGTCATTGGGGCGCCTGGGTGGCTCAGTCGGTTAAGCGGCCGACTTTGGCTCAGGTCATGATCTCGCGGTCCGTGAGTTCGAGCCCTGCTTCGGGCTCTGTGCTGACAGCTCAGAGCCTGGAGCCTGTTTCAGATTCTTTGTCTTCCTTTCTCTGCCCCTCCCCCGTTCATGCTCTGTCTCTGTCTCAAAAATAAATAAACGTTAAAAAAAATTAAAAAAAAAAAAGAACCATTCAGTCATTTAACGTATCAACAGTCAGTTTCTTATTATGGCTGATTGGTATGTATGGGCAGTTTCTTAATCCATCATTTATTAGCTATTAAAGACAAAGCTGTTATGAACATTCATGTACAGTTTTTTTTTACATTTACAAGGTTTTGTGTGAACATATATTTTCATTTTTTCTTACATAAATTTCTAAATTCAATTGCTGAATCATATAAATATACGTGTAGTTTTGTTCCAAACTAACAAACTGCCAAAATACCTCTCAAAGTGTACCATTTTACATCTTCACTACCAATATATGAGTGATTTAGTATCTCTGTATGTTTTCCAGTATATGGTATTTTTATTCTTACTTTTCATTTTAGCCACTCCAATAGGTGTGTAGAGAGAGCTTATGATTTGCACTTGCATTCTTCTGATAGCTAATGATGTTGTAATAAATAGTTCTTAACTATTTCATTTGAAAAAAAATTTTAATGTTTATTTATTTCTGAAACAGAGAGAGAGCATGAGTGGGGGAGGGGCAGAGAGAGAGAGGGAGACACAGAATCCGAAGCAGGCTCCAGGCTCCCAGCTGTCAGCACAGAGCCCAACGCGGGCCTCGAACTCACAAAGCGTGAGATCATGACCTGAGCCAAAATTGGTCGCTCAACCGACTGAGCCACCCAGGCGCCCCTTAACTATTTCATTTTAAACTGGTTTTGCAAATCTTATTAGCTTGAAAGCATTGTAGATAATTGTGTCACTATGCTTATATCTGTATGTATGTACCTAACGAATAAACAGGTTTTTGAGGGAAACTATTGCATGGCAGCGGTGTCTACAATAACCAAAAGAGTTTTCAAAGTCAACTAGCAGTAACCATATATCACAAGTAAAACACAATCATTTGTTTAAAAAAAAAAAATCTAAATAACGCAATAATTTTAGAAGGTTTATATGACCTGATTTCAAAATTTGTTATGAAGCCACAGTAAATAAGATAATGTGGTAAAAACACAATAAAATGTAGATCTATGGGATAGAATATAGAAATAGATATACACATATAGTTGATTGATTTTAAATAGAATAAGAAAGTAAGTCAATGGTGAATGGATGGTCTTTTCAACAAATAGTGCTTGCACAATTGGATACTTGTATGTAAAATAAAACAAAACCAGAATCTCATTATCTAGCTAGTATCAGTGTAAAAATTAGCTCAAAATGGATATACAATTGTAAATGTTAAGTCTATAAAACCTCTAAAAGAAAACCTTAGTGAAAAATCATTGTAATCTTGGGTTCTTTGAAATGAAAATAAAATAAATCTACTCTTCATAAAAATGTCAAACTTTTGCTCTTCAAAATATATCATTAAAGGGGCGCCTGGGTGGTGCAGTCGGTTAAGCGTCCGACTTCAGCCAGGTCATGATCTCGCGGTCTGTGAGTTCGAGCCCCGCATCAGGCTCTGGGCTGATGGCTCAGAGCCTGGAGCCTGTTTCCGATTCTGTGTCTCCCTCTCTCTCTGCCCCTCCCCTGTTCATGCTCTGTCTCTCTCTGTCCCAAAAATAAATAAACGTTGAAAAAAAAATTAAAAAAAATATATATCATTAAAGAAATGAAAAGGCAAGTTACAGACAAGAGGAAAACACTTTCTGAAAATGTATTGATAAAGGAGTTCTATACAGAATATATAAACATTTCTAAATTCAATTAGAAAGACAAACACCCAATAAAAATAAAATTGCACAAAAATTTGAATAGATGCTTTTCCAAAGAATATCAACTAAACACATGAATCTAATGCACAAAATGGTGATTATAACTAACAATACCGTATTATGTACTTATAAATTGCTAAGAGATTAGATCATAATGTTCTATCTACAAAATAAAAAATGGTAATTATGTAAGGTGATGGAAATGTTGGCTAACACTTTGGTAGTAATCATTTTCTAATATATCAGTGTATGAAATCAACACTTAAACTCACACAATGTAATGTTTTAGTCATCTCTCAATAAAGCTTAAAAACAACAAGGATGCTCAACATTCTTAATTACTAGAGAAATTCAAACAAAATCACTATATATCCACTACAATGGCTAAGATTTTCAAAATATTAACAATACTGAATGTTAGCATAGATGTGGGAAACAGAAATTCTCTTATCATACATTGCTGGTGGGAATATAAAATGTTATAGTAATATTGGAAAACTTTTGGACAGTTTCTTAATAAGTTAAATATACATTTATATTGAAACACTGATTCCACTCCTAGACATCTATTCAAGGAAATTAAAACATGTCTAAACAAAGACACAAATAAGCATAGCTGTAGTATTCATAATAGGAAGCAACTGGAAACAAGTCAAATATCCATCAACTGGCTAAAGGTTATACAAAGTGTAGTATATCCATGCAATGGAATAGCACTCAGAGACAGAAAAGAATGACCAACCAATACATGAAACATCATGGGTACATCTCAAAAATATCATTCTAAGTGAAAGGAGTCAAGCAAAAAAAAAAAACAAAAAAAAAACAAAAAAAAAACAAAAAACAAACCAAAAAAACCCACGTGATTCCACATATATGGAATTCTTAAAAATTCTACATATATGAAATTCTTAAAAAGGCAAAGATAATGTAAAAAAGATTCAGATCAATTGTCTGTGGTCAAGAAAAGGACAGAGATCAAATGCAAGTGGGCATGAATAACCTTTCGGGGGCGGAAATGTTCTAGAACCGGACTGTGTTGATAGTTGCTCAATAGTGTCAGTTTGCCAAATCTAATCAGTTTCTACTCTTAAAATAAGTGTGCTTTGTAATATTAGAAGTAGTTTAAAAAAAAAGAATGAATGAATGTGTAGTTGGTAATTAAGACAACAAGAAAGGAGAATTGCAGCAAGAATCATGATTATATAAAAATGGGTTGAAGCCAGTCAGAGAAACAGAAAATTTTGAGAAAAGTGTTTGTTCTTTGCTTATTTTTTTGAGGGGAAGCGTAGAGTATTCTTATAGTTGTGTGGAGACAGCCCTATGCTTATCTCTAGGAATGCTTCAAACCTGGTCCTGAACCGTAGTTAATGTAAGGACAAGATGGATAGCTAAGGATTTACAATATGCTCTTTAAATATTGAAACGTTTCTGGAACAGCTGGCATATACAAGTATAGAACGATGACTTAAACCTACTCTGACTAGTTGCACAGACTGCTGTGGCTACATGACCCCTGGGCATAAAAGACCCTCTTAGAAACTTTTGCCTGAGGGTTCCTGGAACCAAGATTTCTCTCTCAGACTAGGAATTCATAATCCAGGGACAAACCACATTCACTTAGATACCTGGGATGCTGCACATGGAAGTCCCTTTGTCCCCTGAGGTTTGCCTGGCTGTCTTTCTCCTATTGCATCATATACTATATCTTAAAGACTTTGTGGAGGCACTCTGAAGAGTCTTGTGAGCCTTTCAAGTATTTGATCCTATGCAATCAACGCATTGAAAAAATAATCGAGTTTGAGAAACTTTGCACTTATTATATATAAATTTAAATCATGTAATTTCAATGTTTTCTTTTAATCTTTTGTATGGACTAAATCACTTTATAGCAATGGTTCTTAACAGACCTAAGTCTGTCCCCAGAAGACATTTGGCTACATCTGGGGGTATTTTTCATTACACAAGTGAGAATGGGTGCTACTGGCATCTAATGAAAATAAGCCAGAGGTGCTTCTGAATATCCCACATTGCACAGGACAGCTACTAACAAAAATGAATTATCTGGCCCAAAATGTCAATAATGCCAAGGTTGATAAAACCTGCTTTAAAGAAAGTAAGTGTCCAATAACCAAATGTTTAATACAATCGAAGCAGAAAGCTTAGTAATCTGTATTTTAGCAGTGTATGAATAAGAAGTAGAGTGTAGCTAATGTAATTCAAAATGGCCAAAGCTTTATTTCAAAACAATTCAAGTACTTTCCTTGTGTTTCTCTAGCACTGACTCACAGAAACACTACGTCAAATTGCCTTTCTTTTCACAGCTCCTTACGTCACAACTCACAGCTACTGCTGTGCTTCTCTCCAGAAGTATTTTTTCAATTTACATGAGAAGTAAAGAAGAAACTGATTAAAAAAATATATATATATTTAGGGGCCCCTGGGTGGCTCAATGGGTTGAGCATCAGACTTCGGCTCAGGTCATGATCTTGCAGTTTGTGAGTTCGAACCCCGCGTGGGGCTCTGTGCTGACAGCTCCCAGCCTGGGGCCTGCTTCGGATTCTGTGTCCCCCCCTCTCTCTCTGTCCTCACTGCTTGTGCTTTGTTTCTCTCTGTCTCTCAAGAATAAATAAACATTAAAAATATTTTAAAAATATATTTTCAGAAAATCCACAAATTTTCTTATTAAACAACATAATTCTAAGTAGCCTGTGTGTCAAAAAGGAAGACTTAAAGGGAAGTAAAAATATGTTAACTGAATAAAAAGAAAATACAAGATATCAAAATTAATGGATTCTTTCAAAGGACAGGAGTTAAGATGGTGGAGCAGTAGGAAAACCCTAGGCTTGCCTCGTCCCTCCAACAGCTAGATAAATATCAAGTCAGTCTGAAAACCCAAGAAATATGAGAACTAACAGCACAAAATGCACAACTAGAGGGACAGAAGAGGCCACATTATGCAAGGTAGGAGGAGTGGGTACCTGATACAGGGGAGAAAAAGGTTTTGAGTGCTGCAGAGGGGAGGGAGCTTAATCACAGAGAGAGAGAGGGGTGATAGGTGACAGAGAGAGAGGGAGGGGGATAGGGAAAGGCAGAGAGAGAGAGAGAGAGAGGAGCACACAGGGGATCGCACAAGGATAACACTTCCCCAAAGATGTTGGGAAATGAGAAAGGCTGATTTTCATCAGTTTTTACAAGGGGAGCTTAAAGATAGGAGGTATAGATGTCGGAGCTTGGCTCATATGGAGGCTGGCAGACATTGCAGGGCTTCTGTGGGGAAGGAGGGCAGGTAACCCTGGGGCAGACAGTGTCATCTGAGGATCCCCTGGAAGGCACTGGGAGAGATGGCTCCCCCTTCTTGGAGTGCATCTCCAAGGGATAGGTGATATTGCCTCTCCAGGGACTAAAATGCCAAGAAATTGGGCAATCTGGAAGACATGAATAAATTCCTAGAAACATACCAACTATCAGAAGTGAAATAGGAAGAAGTAGAAAACTTGAACAGACCAGTAACCAACAAAGAAATGGAATCAGTAATGGAAGATCTTCTAACAAACAAAAGTCCAGGGCCAGATGGCTTCCCAGGGAAATTCTGCCAAATATTTAAAGAGGAATTAATACCAGGGCGACTGGATGGCTAAGTCGGTTAAGCGTCTGACTTTGCCTCAGGTCATGATATCATGGTTCAGGAGATCAAGCCCCGTGTTGGGCTCTGTGCTGACAGCTCAGAGCCTAGAGCCTGCTTCAGATTTGATGTCTCCCTCTCTCTCTGCCCCTACCCCACTCATGCTCTGTCTCTCTCTGTCTCTCAAAAATGAATAAGCATTAAAAAAAATTAAAAAAGAATAAAGAGGAGTTAACACCTATTCTCAAACTGTTCCAAAAAATAGAAATGGAAGGAAAACTTCCAAACTCATTCTATGAGGCTGGTGTTACCTTGATTCCAAAACAAGACAAAGACCATGCTAAAAAAGAGAATTCCAAGAAAATATCCCTAATGAACATGGATGCAAAAATTCTCGACAAAATACTAGCATATTGAATCCAATAGTACATTAAAAGAATCATTTGCCATGATCAAGTGGGCTGTGTGATTCAATATTCTTAAATCAATCAACATGGTACAATACATTAATAAAACAAAGGATAAGAACCATAAGATCCTCTCAATAGATGCAGAAAAAAGCAATTAATGAAGTACTACATCCATTCTTTTTTTTATGTTTATTTTTGAGCGAGAGAGTGAGAGAGAGAAAAAGAGAAAGAGTGAGCGGGGAGGGGGCAGAGAGAGAGGGAGACACAGAATCCGAAGCAGGCTCCAAGCGCTCAGCTATCAGCACAGAGCCCGAAATGGGGCTCAAACCCACGAACCAAGATCATGACCTGAGCTGAAGTTGGACACTTAACTGACTGAGCCACCCAGGCGCCCCATACAACATCTATTCTTGATAAAAAAAAAAAAAAACCCTCAACAAATTAGGGATAGAGGGAGCATACCTCAATATAAAGGCCATATTTGAAAGACCCAAACAAAGCTAATGTCATCCTCAATGGGAAAGACCTGAGGGATTTTTCTCTGTAGTCAGGAACAAGACAGAGATGCCCACTCTCACTCTTGTTTTTTAACATAGTACTCAAAGTCCTAGCCTCGTCAATAAGACGAGAAAAAGAAATAAAAGGCATCCAGATCCACAAGGAAGAAGTCAAACTTTCACTATACTCTATTTAGAAAACCCAAAACACTCCAGCAAAAAATTGCTAGAACTGATAACACAAATTCAGGAAAGTCGCAGGATACAAAATCAATGTACAGAAATCTGTTGCATCTCTCTCTATACAACAATAATGAAGCAGCAGAAACAGAAATCAGGGAATCTATCCCATTCACAAATGCACCGAAAACTGTAAGATACTGAGGAATAAATCTAACAAAGAGGAGACAGACCCGTACTCTGAAAACTATAGAACACTGATGAAAGAAGTTGAAGAGGACACAAAGAAATGGAAAAACATTCCATGCTCATGGATTGGAAGAAAAAATATTGGTAAAATGTCTATACCATCCAAAGTAATCTACATATTTAACACTATCCTTTCAAAATAACACCTGTATTTTTTACAGAGCTAGAACAAACAATCCCAAAATTGGTATGGAACGACAAAAGACCTTGAATAGCCAAAGCAATCTTGAAAAAGAAAAGCAAAACTGGAAGCCTCACAATTCCAGACCTCAATCTATATTACAAAATTTTAGTCATCAATACAGTATGTTACTGGCACAAAAACAGACACATAGATCAATGGAACAGAATAGAAAACCCAGAAATGGACCAGAACTCTATGGTCAACTAATCTTCAATGAAGCAAGAAAGAATAGCCAATGGAAACAAGACAATCTCTTCAACAAATGGTGTTGGGAAAACTAAACAGCAGCATGCAGAAGAATGAAACTGGACCACTTTCTTATACTATACACAAAAATAAATTCAAGATGGATGACAGACCTAATGTGGGACAGGAAACCATTAAAATGTTAGAGGAGAACATAGCCAGCAACGTCTTTGGCTTCAACCATAGCAACTTCTTACTAGACACATTTCTAGAGGCAAGGGAAACAAAAACAAAAATGAACTATTGGGACGTCATCAAGATAAAAAGCTTTACAGTGAAGGAAACAATCAATAGAACATAAAGGCAGCTTACAGAAAGGAGAATATATTTACAAATGACATTGGGGCGCCTGCGTGGCTCAGTCGGTTGAGCATCCGACTTCAGCTCAGGTCATGATCTCACCGTCCATGAGTTCCAGCCCCGCGTCAGGCTCCATGCTGTCAGTTCAGAGCCTGGAGCCTGCTTCAGATTCTGCATCTCCCTCTCTCTCTGGCCCTCCCCTGCTCACGCTCTCTCTATATCAAAAAATGAATAAACATTTAAAAAAATTTTTAAAAATGACATAATTAAGTTTAAAGGGTTAGTATCCAAAATCCATAAAAAACTTATCCAACTCAACACCCCAAAACCAAATAATTCAGTTAAGAAATGGTCAGAAGACATGAATAGACATTTTTCCAAAGAAGACATCCAGGTGGCCAACAGACATATTAAAAGGTTCTCAACATCACTCATTATCAGGGAAGTAGAAATCAAAACCACAATGAGATACCTCTTCACATCTGTCAGAATGGCTAAAAATAACAACATAGGAAACAACAGATGTTGACCAGGATGCGGAGTAAGGGAAACCCTCTTACACTGTTGGTGGGAATGAAAACTGGTGCAGCCACCCTGGAAAGGAGTATGGAGGGTCCTGAAAAAAGTTACAAATAGAACTACCCTATGGTCAAGCAATTGCATGACTAGGTATTTACCCAAAAGATACAAAATAATGATTGGATGTTTATACTGTAAATACTGATGTTTATATCAGCATGATCAACAATATCAAAATTGTGAAAAAAGCCCATATGTCCTTTGACTGATTAATGGATAAAGATTTATTACTCAGTCATCAAAAAGAGTGAAATCTTGTCATTTGCAATGACTTGGATGCACCTAGAGTGTATTATGCTGAGCCAAATAAGTTAGTTAGAGAAAGACAAATACCATACGATTTCACTCATATGTACAATTTAAAAAACAGAACAGATGAACATAGGGGAAGAGGGAAAAAAAGAGAGGGAAGCAAACCATAAGAGACTCTTAACTGGAGAACAAACTGAGGGTTGATGGAAAGAAGGTGCGGGGGCGGTAAATGGGTGATGGGTATTAAGGAGGGCCCCTGTTGTGTTGAGCACTGGGCATTATATTTAAGTGATGAATCACTAAATTCCACTCCTGACACTGATATTACACTTTATGTTAACTAACTGGAATTTAAATAAAAATTTGAAAAAAAAAGAAAACATGCAGTCTTGAGTAATTACATGTTAATGTTTAAATACTCATAATTCAAAATGCTCGTCTAAATTTGTTGCCTGAATTTGCCCCAAAACATTAATTAAATGCTTTAATGAAAATTTAAATAATATGAGTGGGCCACCCCAACAGATTTCGTTACTACTTAAAAAAATAGGATAATAAAATAGATAAATATACATTTAACAAGAATTATTATTGAGCTTATCTTTTTCATGTGTTCTAGTTTCCTTTAAATGTCCTTCTAAGAGTTTTCTCAGTTCTGCTTCCTTCTGATTTCCCTTGTGATTCAATTTTATTTGATTAAGCAATAGTACTCATTTACCAAAAGATGCTAAAGAAGCATAATTTTCTTTTTCGTCCTCTCTTCCTTAGGCAATGTTTTAAGTTCTACAATCTCATTAACTGGAGTACCAAAACACATGAAACTTTTCAAGTAACTCTTTTAATAGTTATTAGAGGACATCATTTACCAAACAAATATGTGGACTGTTATTTTCAACAGCATATCAGATCTATTTATTTTGTTGTTGCAATTTAGTTTTGCAATTTGGTCTCTGGTTTATTGTCCCTGCCAAGCCCTATCCCTCTATTCTGTTCTGTTTCGTTAAGGCCCTCTTCTGTTAATGTTTCTTACAAGCCCAATTTATGAAACATACTTTAACTTCCAAGCAATGGATGACTCAATTCAATACCTTTCAAAATGTGAGTCAAACACAGGCCATAGAATTTGAATTATTTAATAAAAAATGATTAGATTGCTCTGTATCCCAGGGCATGATTGAGCATGTCTGTGATGAGTTTCAGTGCATGTAAAAACACCGTCAGTGCTTGTCATTTCTCTGATCTCTTGCAAAATGAACAATCCGCATCTGTGCCGATGGCTCTTTTCATTAGCCTCTCAGTGATCTGACTCTAATCACTCTTTTCGGCTGTGTAAATTATATTTACTATAGATAAAAGCTGACATTTTATAATGTCTGCCAATTATACTTCTGTAATTGCACTAAAGCAGCTTATGAAATCATTTCCCATATTTTTTCTGTATCTTCAATTCGCTTTTAAATCCCATTCTTTGGGCTTAAGCAGGAAAAAGTGGAAAAAATATGAAAGTGTATGATTATTTTCATGGAAAAATAAAGCCCTATAATTTTGTTAAAGCTATGTAATATTCAATATACGTATTCACTGGGTCATGAAATTTGTTATGTCATGATAATATGAAAATTGCATCTGACGATATATGAGGATTCAATGGCTTTGATATTTGCATCTACTTGTACCTTTTCCTAGGCAACACATGTTTTAAGATCAAAGGTATCTGATTATTTGTAATAATGTTGGACATATGTGAAACCCAAGAACATTTTGGAAAAGTAAGGGGGAATGTGGAAATTTTATTTTAAGTGTGTTAAAATTCAAACTCCCAAAGCAGTTTCACTGGTAAAGTTTTCAGTCATATTCTCATGGTCAAATATTATAATAACCCTCAATTGTATTCTCTCTTTCTCATCCAACATAATAGTTTTACTTTGGTATCAATAATGTTAATCCTAAATGTTCTATCATCAACCATAAGGTTCTCAGTCTGATCTCTTACACAAAACATCACTAACAGTAGTATTTTCAGTCTATAACAGAAATAGTTCTTTAAAAATACTGTTAAGAGATTCAAATACACTTTGTTAATGAAAGCATAGCATTCAGTATTTCCTTTTGACCTAGATTTATATCAGTTTATCACTTTTCAAAACAATACTCAAATGCAGTGCATCTCTAGTCTCTAAATTAATTATTACACTTCTCAGGGGCGCCTGGGTGGCGCAGTCGGTTAAGCGTCCGACTTCAGCCAGGTCACGATCTCGCGGTCCGTGAGTTCGAGCCCCGCGTCAGGCTCTGGGCTGATGGCTCAGAGCCTGGAGCCTGTTTCCGATTCTGTGTCTCCCTCTGTCTCTGCCCCTCCCCCGTTCATGCTCTGTCTCTCTCTGTCCCAAAAATAAAAAAATAAAAACGTTGAAAAAATAAATTAATTATTACACTTCTCTTGACCAATAGAGTTCAAGAATCCTCCACCAATAAATTGCCTTTGGTCCAAGCACTGAGATGTACAATATGCCAGGTTTTTCAAAGGATAACGTTAAAAGTAATATTCTGTGATATGCTGCTAAAAAATGGAGAGTAAATGGTTTTGGGTAGCCAAGGAGTGACAAAAATGGGTCAGAAAATGAAACTATTGATGAAAATGTGCAGATTAACAAAATCATTCATTTCGGTTAAGGATGTCTCTTTGTATGCGAATGAGGACAGATTAACACCATGAAGTCAATACACTTCTATTGAAGACTATACAAATTCTATAGAATTTGTAGCTATTGCTTCAGATTTTGTGTATATACTATGAGGCTTAGTGGCACCAGAGGATATATAAAAGCTATTATTTCAGGGGCGCCTGGGTGGCTCAGTCGGTTGAGCGTCTGACTTCAGCTCAGGTCACGATCTCACGGTCCGTGAGTTCGAGCCCCGCGTCGGGCTCTGGGTAGATGGCTCGGAGCCTGGAGCCTGCTTTGGATTCTGTGTCTCCCTCTCTCTCTGCCCCTCCCCCGTTCATGCTCTGTCTCTCTCTGTCTCAAAAATAAATAAACATACAAAAAAATTTTTAAAAAAGCTATTATTTCAGAAAGATACAAAGCAGAAACATATTTAACAAGCTTCAAAAAAAGAAGAAAGCAGAAAAAAAGTAAATACGGAAAAAAATACGTTAGTATGGCAAAGATGACGTAGATAACACATACGTTGATCATAAGGAAACATTTATGCCATAAATTTGGAATGTATTTTGGGAAATCTTAAAGAAAAAATAATACTGCCAAATAATCTTAATATAAAATAAAACTTTAATAAACCAATAATTATAAATTGTATATGGTAGACAATAAAGGAAAAGCATTCAGTCTTTCACTGTAAAATGTGATATTAACTGTGAGTTTTTCATAGATACCCTTTATTGGGGAATTTATTTTCCATACCTAGTTTGTTGAGTATTTTTATGATGAGGATGTGCTACATTTTGTAATTCTTTTTTCTACATTTATTGAGATATCATGTAGTTTTGTCCTTTATTCTATTGATTATGGTGCATTGCATTCACTGATTTTCAATCCTTAAACTAACCTCAATTCTAGACATAATTCCCTCTTAGTCACCATTCATAATCTCTTATATATTGCTGGATTGCTGGATTCGGCTAGTATATTTTGTCCCTATTTATAAGACATATTGGTTCCTAGTTTAATTTTTTGGGCATGGCTTTCTCTGTGTATAGAATGTGTTGGGAAGTTTTTTTTTTTTTTTTTTTTAGTTTTGTTTTGTTTTGTTTTGTTTTGTTTTGTTTTCCACTATATTCGTTGGAAGCATTTATGAACAATTGGTTATTATTTCTTCCTTAAATGTTTGGTAGAAATCACCAGGGAAATCATATAGGACTGAATATTCTTTGTGTTTTGTTTCTCTATCGTTAATCGAATACCAATTAAATCCAGGCTATTTTGCAGGAGTTGTTCTTAAGGCAAGTCTCTGAGGTTTTGTTTGTTTGTTTGTTTGCTGAGCCGCAGAAGGGTTTCGCTATCTCCCCAGGGTTCTTTTTGGCGAACTGTCTCACCGACATGCGGCTACTCTTCCTTGTTATATCCCACCAAATTCTCCATTATTTTTGAGAGCATCCTTACGTTTGAGCTTCCCACACTCTGTGTAAAATAAAGCCGAATTCTTTGGAAAACTTTCAAAGCATTTTATGACCCGAGATATTCCCTGAGAAAAATCTCTGAGCCGTAGTTCTGGGGCCGAAGGCAGGGACAACGGCGTGCTTCTCTCTGAGTGGTCCTTTGCTTTAAGACAAGAACACTGTGCTTTGTTCAACTTCTGTTTCCCAGCATAGATACTCCACCTTACAGACAAGAAGTCCCCAGGATTCTTTATTCTCAACAGCTGTGTCAGAAGAATGTGCACATGTATGTTTGTATATATTTTATCAAGACAGATAATAGATTAGATAGATAGATAGATAGATAGATGATAGATAGATGACAGACAGATGTTTTTACAGCTAAAAAAAACTGTTTTTTTTTTTTTTAACAGCTAAACATTTTATATAGGAATCCCACTTCCAAAATAGTAATGCGAGGTGCTTTGTGGAATGAAAAAGCATAAGTGGTCAAATTTCAATAAACAACCATTTAAAGTCTGAACATTGTCCTAAGGTCATATAGCAAATGAAGAATCATACGTTTTAGAAAATCCACTAAAACTTGGTAGGAATAGCAAGAGTTGGTGTTGTTTGAACCATGCCTCCCTCTCTCCCTGATCCACCCTCCCAAATTTAGCCTGACATTGAACCTCCACTCAGGCAGCTCAAGCCAGGAACATAGTGCTCTCTCTCCTCCTAATTGGATTTCTTATTAAATCTTTCTCCAAAATTCTTTTTGCTTCTATTTTTTTAATTTAAAAATAATTTTATATTTATTTATTTTGGGAGGAGAGCACAAGTGGGGGTGGGGCAGGGAGAGGGAGACAGAGGATCTGAAGGAGGCTCTGTGCTGACAGGTTGATGGCAGTGAGCCCCATGTGGGGCTTGAACTCATGAACCATGAGATCATGATCTGAGCCAAAATTGGACGCTCAACCGACTGAGCCACCCAGATGCCCACTTTTTGCTTCTATTTTGATTAAAAATTAAATGTATTTTTTTATGTTTTCTATATTTTAACATCTATTTTATTTTTTTATATTTCACTTTGTGTGTTTTAAATTGCATATATATATATATACATACATATATATGTGTATATATATATATATATATATACTTATAATACTGCATGTGTATGTACAATATTACCCTTTATATATTAAACTGCCTTTTCCAAGATCCCAGTTTTAAGAATTATTTTTATATTAGTAATTAATACATACAAAACTCTTTTCCATTAAGTCTGGCAAAAGATGGTCAATATTCAGAAGTGACTTTTGGCTATAATGATATATTATACCATCTTTAAGACAATCCAATTAGATGTTATTTCACAACCTTTTCTGAAACTGACTTTCTATCACCTCCTATTCACTAAAATCACAGGTGATGAGTATGAAGTTCAACCTTTAGCAATGACTCTATGTTTGAATTGAACTAAGGTAATAGTGATATTTGCAAGTGCTATTCACTGAAAGTGCTATTAAATCTCCAAAATGTTCTTATTGATTTACCCATTACTGGCATTGTTGTTTCGAAAAGTCAATTCTTTGCTTGAAAAAGAGAAGAAAATTTTAGTCCGATATTTGATATATTTCTCTCCCTCTTTTTCCCTAAAGTGTTGAGTGTTTTCAAATGCTATTCATTTGCATAAATAATTATTTTGAACATGTAGACATCAATTGTAAATAAAATTCTATTTGAAGCACTATATATTATACCATACAAAAAGGTTTTCAGACAAGACTTCTTTTCTGACGGATTTAAGGCTTTCACTACATTCATGTTATCAGACTATTTATAGATAAATGTCCCATAGTTGACAATTTTGAAAGGAAGAGAGGGCCAGCACATAGAATATTGTTGCTAATAATTATCTACTGTCTGCATCCTACTTTCAACAATATCCTCCTTCATCTCCTCTTGTCAAACTTCTATATTTGTTTGAAGGACAGTGCTATTGGCTGAATGTTTATGTCCCCATAAAATTCCTATGTTGCATCTATAATATCCAGTATGAGGATATTCAGAGGTGGAGCTTTGTTTTAAAATTTTTCTTTTAATGTTTATTTATTTTTGAGACAGAGAGAGAAAGAGAGAGAGAGAGAGAGAGAGAGAGCGAGCAGGGGAGGAGCAGAGAGAGAGGAAGACACAGAATCCCAAGCAGGCTCCAGATTCCAAGCTGTCAGCACAGAGCCAGATGCGGGGCTTGAACCCATGAGCTCTGAGATCATGACCTGAGAGGAAGTCAGAAGTCCAACCAACAGAGCCACCCAGGCATCCCTTGGAGGTGGGGCTTTTAGGAATTAGTTAGATCATGAGGATGGCACCCTACCGATGGAATTAAGGCCTTTATAATAATACACAGGAGAAAGACGATCTCACTCCCTGTCAGGATATAGCAACAAGATGCCCTCTGCAAGCCAGGAAAAGAGCTCTTATCGGATATGGAAGAGGTCAGAACTTCATTTGTGGACTCCCCCAGCTTTAAGAACTATGAAAAAAAAAATATCTATTTTTTTTTTGCCCATCCAGGTTATGGGCATTATATTCTAGCAGTAAGAGCAGATTAAGACAATTTAAATATAATATCACAAGAAGTCTTAACTTTCTGTTTCTCAAATCAATGATTATAATCTTTCTTCTTCGATATTTATTTGTAAACACGTCTCATTTCTCTTACTAGGTGGCAAATTATTTTATGTCAGTCAACTTTTTACTAATTTTCATTTCACTATAGTCCTAAAATAATGTTGTCCACATATTGTAGGCAATCAGTATTTGTTTAATTTAATTATAATTAATTAATTCAATATGAACTGTTAACAGACAATATAACAAGCTTAGATTCCAGTTAGCCTTATTCTCTTTTTTATTCATTTTATTCTTTTATTTTTCCTTTCCAGTTAATTTTTTTATATTTATGGAAAGTGGCATGGAAGAGATTAATAAAGAAATTATGCACATAGATTTGCTGCTATAAGCCTTCAAACATTTAAAGAGATACATGTTGAGGAAAATGTATGCCATACATATAAAAAATAAAGGTTATGGATTATATATCAGTATTAAATACATATGCATATGTGGAAGTAAAAATGCAAAAGTTTAGATTCCTGGTCAGTGAGTCGTCTCAAACTAGGAATAAATGTATGGGCAAGCAAAATGAAATGATGGAGTTATTTGGAAAGGATTTGATTGGAACAATGGATATTAGTATGGTGATCTTATTGGTCAATGTCAAAAATCACAGTACATGCATGAATTTTTCTTTTTCTTCCAGAAATCTACTCTACAGAAATATTCAAATTTATGCTTATATAACACCTCCTTCTATACATGTCCTTGGATAATCCTCTTCCAACTTGACTTTGGGCTTGGCCGTATGACCTTGCTTATTTAACAGGTAAGGAAGGCAGAGAGATGTAAAATAATTATATATTGGGACATTTTCTGTCTTTCTGATGGAATGTCTCACCATATGAACTAGTCAAAGGCAGAATGGCTGAACAATGCAAGACCTGGAAAGTGGTTTCAGACATTCTAGTTAGCCCATCTTTTTTCAGCTGAGAACCCACATAGATGAGTCAGCCTGTACTAGGTCAACCAGTCCCAGCCTGGCCAACTCAGACTGGAAGAATGCCCAGCTAACACATAGAATTATGAGAACAAATGATTATTTTTGCTGGGGTGGAGGAGGCACTAAATTTTGCAGTGGTTTGTTAAAATTGATATTTATATCCCTCATCATTCTTCATTTTATTTTTCCCAACTTTATTCCATCCTGGTTGTTATTTTAGATGATGCGACACAGGCAGAATAAAGATTAAACCCGAATTCCGAGATCAGGCATTCCTGATATATGTTGGCTGGTGCCTAAATTAGTCACTTGGACTTGCTGACATAATTTAACTTAAACTGTTAGACCACTATTTCTTTATCTGTGAAAATACACTTAGCTATGAAACCCTTCACACCATGCCAAATTAAAAACATATACATATATATGATATATATAATCATAATGTACTACATGTTGAAAGTAGTACTAGGAGTGAATATAAAAGACAGAAAGTATTTCAGCAGCAACAATCCTTAGGTGATAACAGGTATTGGTATTATTAATTCATGTAGGATTGCTTCCATATTGAGAGCACATTTCCTAATCTGTCAACCAATAGTTTGATATGTGTGCCATTATTCTAATGTATGTAGTTATAGTATCATATTTAAGGAGATAGCCATAACAGTGTATTAAAACAACTCGTTAAAATATATGATTTAGACATCTTTAAATTTTATGTTGAGACATCAATCAAATGATGGTTTCTTTGTAGAGTCTCCATTCCCAGGAAGATATTTTTATCAATGGCAACATTAGTTAGTACATGAGTATTACTAACAAAAACACTATTGCTAAAATTTTCTGGAGGAATAAATCCTTGATGTATCAGAAAAAGTTAAGCTGCAAAAAACAAATGCCACTTTAGTTATTTTGAACAGAAAGAGATTTGATACAGGGAATTGAGTATTTATAAAGGTTGTTTTCATTTCTAGATATGTTATTTAGCTCTTTACTAAATGATTTGTGCTTTTAAAGCTGCTATCACATTTTATCTTTAGGAGAAAAGACTATTTTACAATTTTTAACTATATGTATTTATGCTATAATGTGTTCTTTTGTCTTTTTACTTGGAGGTTGAAGTTTTTCTGTTATGTCTGTAACTTTTCATCACAATGGTGCTTTTTTTTTTCTCTTGATATGTGTTCTTTTTTATTGTAAGCTTGGTTTACATGGAGTATTTTTTTGTTGCCTGTTGTTTGTTTGATGGGGTCTTCTACATAGATTAGACAGCAATTTAAATTTAAATTTTATTTTTGCCCTTATAGAAGCATTTAACAACTCTGGACCATTTTGTGTTAATTTCTCATCTTTTGCCTTTTGTACATGTGGGTGGAATAAATTTTGATTCACTACCTTTTGCACTGATATTCACTATATACAGATGGACAATACTCATTGTAAGCTGCTCTCTGGATAAATAAGGAATGAGTCTTTCCTTTCCCATGTAAACATTGTTTAATATTTGGAGAAAACTCACCTCATTCCAAATACTTACTTTCCTAACCCTCTAATCATTTCTGGGGCAACACTGCTTCCAAATAGTCACTGTGAAAGAGCAAGTTTCAGAGAACAGAATGGGGAGCTGCTCTGTGCACCATCTGCAGAATGCCTTTTGATTGGGATGTTTACAGTTCTTTTAAAAAATTAATTATCCTTCTCAACAAATTAGTTTATAGCAAGGACCCTTAGTCACTTCTAGGAGGATATTGATAGTGGACCGGCATTTCAGTTTTATTAATTATAATCATTAAAACCTATGTGTACCTGGCCTAAAATGCATTTTTCTGATCAAACATAATTTCATGTTTAATCAACATAGGTTATTAATGAGTTTATTGATTCATTTCATTGGGGACAGAGTTAAATTTAACTTTAGAGTACCTCCTGAGAGAAAAGCATATGACTGTCTCTGACTACAGGCAAAACTTGGAAACTATAAGCCAATTCGGTCATAAGTTATTTTCTCTGGCAAACTTGAAAGCCTAAGACGTTTTAGGAAGACTTTCTGCCTCTTCAAGACTAGATATATGTGACATTATTTTTATATTACATATTTTATAAATTCTAATAATGATTTCAAAACATTAAATAATAAATTTTCATAAACATAAACAATTATATTATAAATTACTACCTATAAAAATAAATTGGCTATCAACATAAAAATTAACAAGCATACTTAGCATATAGTCACTGGATGTTTGGGTATTTATTATCTACATAAGAGGTCAAGACCATATACACTAAAAGGTAGGAAAATACACTGTATAACCCCCTGCTGGCTCTGAATGATTTCAGTCAAGGGCGCCATCCCACCTGAGTGAATCATAGGTGGGGGTGTTATGATGAGAGATTAGTCAGTATGTCCAAAAAAGTCAAGGGGTCCTATATTCACATTCTTTCTGGGATTATGGAAGTTTGCAGTGGTGGTACCAATTCTGTCCTTCCATTGGCTCAATTACTATTTAATAAATACTTTCTATGTGGTAAGAATCATACATGGAGTAAGAGACATAGTAATGAATAGGACAGCTTCAGCATGAAGCTTATATTCTTGTGAAAGATATTTTGATTCTCTAACTGGGAGCACACTTCAGTGAGGATCAGGAAGGAGGTTGTGGATGCTGCTACAATTATAGCCAAATTCTTCAAGAGGTGATGGTGGGACACTTGAAAGGACTCATAGGAAATCTACCTTTGCCCCTCAGGGCAGTTCTTTCCGCTCCATGGGACTGGTCACTAAGGAAAACAATCTCCTCCTTGAATTAAGCCACTCAGGACCTGTGTATCTATGTTCATCTTATCTGTCCTCAGAGCCCCCAACAGATTTTCATCTTCACCTGTGAGATTGTAGAATGCTGTAGCCACAGCTATAGCTGTCTCTTGTTTCCATGTATTTGTCTAGCGAAGGCTAGATGGTGTTGCATATTTGAGTTAATTAGTCATAGGCAATGTTTCAGTCTGCATTGAGTTTGAGCTATGCCACTTAATGCCTAAAGTGACACTGGGAAAGTCATTTGAAAAGCATCTAGACAATAATGCCCATTGCAGGTTGGTGACGGTGTTTAAATAATTGCATGCATATAGAGTGCAATGTGCCTTGCAGTCAATGAGGACTTAAAAGTGACTTATGGATTAGTAGCCATGGAGATAGAGACACAGATGAAAACTATCTGAATATAAATATCTGAATAAAGGTATTTTTGTAGGATTATATTTATGCTTGTTATTACCTCTCCATCAGAAATATTTCCCCAAATTTTATCTAGATATAATTTTCAAGTAATTGGCAGATGTATATGGGAGTTATTCTGTGAGAAATCCACCCAGATGGACCTTGGGCTCAAAAAAGTCAGTTGACCACTGCTGTTTCCTGATTCTTGGTGGCAAACTAAATAGATGGACCAGTTGGTGATTAACTGCGTAGTTATAATTACTGTACATGAGAACCATACCTTTCAAGATTCAATTTTCTTACAGTTAAAAGCAATAAGACAAACATAGATGTATACAATTTTTTTCCTAAAATATTTAACTTTAAATATTTTTAAATATAAAATTAATAGTGTTAGGAATTGAGAGGCTTTCTTAATTTGATTGCCTAAGGTCAGAGGCTAAAAAATAAGAACCAGAATATAATATAGTTGTTGTAAAGGTATTTTCTCCTTGAGATAGGGAAGGAGAAAATAAAGGAACTAAATAAAATACATGAAAATTAGTATCTGAATTTTCATCAGAGCTTAAGTGAGTTGAACAACCATTGTACAAAACTACTTCACTTGTCCTACATTCATACAGAAAAACAATTCTATATGAGCAAAGCATTAAGATTACTAATTTAAATATTTTTTATAAAAATATGGTAAAGTTTATATTGTTAAACAGTTATCTTGTTACAAAGAATATACTGAAGGAGAATTTTATTTGTTCTTAAAGATTGATAGTCACATTATGAACATTATTTTACTCTAAAGTAGTAATTCCCCCAAAGGCTATTGAGGTTAATAGGCCTACTTATCCCCATTTGGATTCCTTAGTATTTGGACTTGTTTTCTATTGTCCTTAGGTCTCCTCCCTGGCTATTAGTTGACCAGCTGTCCCTTCTTGGTATCATCCATAACTTTGAGCCTCATGCCTCGTTCCCTGAAACTTCCAGTTTGTTGTATCTGACTTACTGTGGGCGGAAAAACCAAACAAAGAGCTTGGTATAACCACAACTAAAGTAAAGTGACTTTTGAGGAGACATTTGAGAAACAGCACGGAGATTGTGTGAGCTTAAGAATGTGACTGTTTCAGGACTGATATTGGCTGCTCAGGGGCCTAATTCTGGAGAAAGAGGTGAGAAGGAGCTTGCTTTAAGGCTCTTGACCACGTTCCGGATGGTAAACATCACAACATTATTTATTTCTATTTATCAGTTAACCTATTTGAAATTATCAGTGTCTTTACTATGGCAAATACAAAAGGAAGCTGTACAGCATGTTCTAGAACTTGTTCTTGTGAAGCTGCCCTTCCTAACTGACATCTTATTATGTATTTTATATTACTTGTGAATAAATAGTACCATTGTTTACAAAAAAGTAATAGTGCTACACAGTTTTAAGAAATTCACTTAAAGAGAAAATAGCTTATTTTCAGCCAGTTTAAAAAAAATCAGTTGTTTTTGTGAATAACAATTTTTTGTTCACGTTTATTTCTTTCTTCTGATACATTTTTAAACCTCAGATTCAATATAAATCCTTAGGAAAGATGTATGCTTGAACATAAGGAACCAGATCATCTTGTGTTACTTATAATGTATTTTACTCCTTTTACTTTCGATTAAGTAACAGAATACATATATCAGAAAATATCTGTAATTTTAACATGTTGGGAAAAGTTAAGCTATACAGTAAGTCTTTACATTTTCCCACATTTAACAAATGCCAAATAAAATATTGTTGAAATTTTTCTCAGTAATAGATTATAAGTGGCATGTTTGTGGACTGTCTACTTCTTGGCATTTGGGTTTCGTTCACTTTTTGTTGCCTCACACTCTTTTCAGGATTCAGTTCTATAAATGTCTGATAATTCCATATATGAAAAAGACTTAAAATATGTATGCTCTGTCTGTTTATGAACATTGAAATTATCCTGTAATTTTTCCTGCTTAAAAGTGCTAACGTAAATATGAAAGTTGCAACTACGTAGAAACAATTTTATTCAAGTAGATTATACTTCTATACAAAATATTGCCTCACATATGTTTTTTTCTACATCTTTTGACTCTAAGAAATTAACCTATGACTGAGATATGATTGCATTTCTTCATGTGATTTTGACAAAGGCTGTATTTTGGGGCCATACTCTTCCCACCAGCTAGAATTTGGTCTCCTTCCTTCCCATTGTATTCAGCACAATCCTAACACAACCAGCTGAAAGGAGCTGGATGACCAATGCTATTTTTGGTGCACATTTAGAGTGTATTCTTGAATAGGTAAAGTGGTTCTAAGATTGCAGATAAATTTTGCTAACTAAGAACCAAGAGAGAATTACTGAAAAGCATGCTGCATCGTGACATTGTGCAGTGCGGGCCACTGTTGAGATTTCCCTTATTCTAATCCTTCTACCATTACACCCAGATGTTATGTTTTCTTCTAATCATTTTACTGTTTTAATCAGTCTCCTTATCGTATGCTCTTTATTCTGCACTTGGTCCATTCTGCCTTTCCATCTAACGTTATCCTAGGGTAATGTAATTCATGTTCCACCCACAGACTGATGAATCTTCATAGATGTTTAGATCCTTGAAAACAGGGATGATTTCCTACCAGTCTTTCCATCTATCTGTCTTACTTTGACAGAATATACTACTTGCTCAGTAATGGTCATTAAACAAAAGGAATTGAAATCTAACTCACAAACTCTTTTCTTTCCCTCCACTTCAGACTTATACATTGAACTGTCTGTTGTGCACAAACTGTAAATGTTCACCTGACATTTCAGTCTCCATTTACTCAAATCACCTTGTCCTGTCCCACCTTTCAAATCACACTCTAAGTTTATTATGCTTGCATTTCTTCTGTCAGTTAAATTTAACATCATCTACCCAATCCTCTTTCATCCTTTACCTACTTTCTGCACCTGATAAAACATTGACTCCTAGAAATTTTAATCTCCATATCTCAATTCTATCCCCTTTTCTACTCACTGCTCTATCATAAATCAGACCTGACATATTTCATATGAAATTATTTCTAAACAATGTTCCAGCCTTTAGTCCTATGCCATCTCAAAATTTCCCAGCACAAAACCATAACATATTGAGTATCAATCTCGCAGTGTTGTTCCTACTTTTAAAAATGTTTAAATAACTGACAGAAACAATTTGAATATTGTAGGGTGAATTGACTTTGTTCTCCAGGACCTGGTTAGTAGAAAAATGTTAAGTGTTGGCTCTGGGGTCAGGCTGCCTGGGTTTTCAGTTCATCTCTTCTGCCATTAGTTTTGTGATGTTGTACAATTTATGTGACTATTCTAAAACTTGTTTTCCCCATCTGTAAAACTGTTGTAATAGGATCCTCTCATATAGTTGTTTTGAGGATTTAATGAATGATCTATGTCAAGTGCTCAGAAGAGCTTCAACCACAGGAAAGCACTAAATGAATGTTAGCTCTTGTCATTTTCACTCTTTGATTAGGTGGCTTTCTTGGCCTTTGTAACTTTTATTCATCTTTAACAGCTCAGATATGTATGAGTTTCACAAAGACTAGAAACATTTGTATTCTATTATAATACATGTAACATCATATTTTAAAAATCTCCTTAAGCCTCTGTCAATCCCATTGGAGGCACAGGGAATAAATCTACTTAATCTCCATGTCTCTTACACCCAGAAGAATGTTAGTAAATTGCGCTTTTTTTTTTTTTTTTTCCCTTTTGCTTGGTGCTTCCTAAACAGACTATTTCCTAGTCTTCAACAGTTTCAAGATAAAAATAGAGCCTGGAAAGAATCACAAACATTTTGAAATTCTTTTCTCACTCTTAGAAAGTTCCATCCTCTTTCAAGTCATTTTGAAACAGGAGATATTACCTTTTCCTCTGAAAAATAGTTCTTTTAGATATTTTCTGGTGTCAGCCACTTTATCCATCTGTATCATTATCTGGTGGCATTTTCAGTCACCACACTTACCCGAAACAGCAACTGTTTTGCTGAAAACAATATTGCTGCAAATAAATTATGGAATCCACACTGCAGTTTTTAATATTTGGTGCAGATAGTACTGATATTTCTCCCTAGAATAGTAACACTTAATCTCCTTGCCTTTTCAAGTAAATGACAGTGATATGAGATGACTGATGATATTCTTGCTGTCTTTGATATGTTACTATAATTAACTATTAACTAATTAGCAACAGATTTGATACCTATATCAAAGTTTTTGATATATTGTTTCTATTGAAACCATTGCTGATACTACTGCAGATGCTTTGAACTAATGAAGTTATAGAAATTCTAGAAAATTTCTTTTCACTGCTGTCTCCATGTGTGTGTATGTGTGTGTAACTGTGAACCACATGCCATCTTGCACATTATGAACCACTGAGGGCTGGGGAGAAAATAAAATGAGAGACATGAAGCGATGATGTAAAATGTTTATAATTTGGGGAGCCTGAGTGGCTCAATCAGTTAAGAATCTGACTCTGGATTTCAGCTCAGGTCATTTTCTCATAGTTCCTGAGTTCGAGCCCTGCAATGGGCTCTGGGCTGACAGCCCGGATCCTGCTTGAGATTGTCTGTCTCCCTCTTTCTCTCTCTGCCCCTCCCTGGCGCTCTCTCTCTCTCTCTCTCTCTCTCTCTCTCTCAAAACAAATAAATAAACATTTTTAAAATGGTATTTAAAAATAAAATAAAATAAAATATTTATATTTACAGCATTGTCTATGTTCCTTAAGCCATATTGAAATTCTTTACTACAAGTCTCCACAGTTCTTTATGCAAACAGAGCATCCTTGGCTCAGCCACCTTTTTCACTCAGGTTGATAATGTATCTCAGGATAAAGAAAACCTTTGCTCAGATAAGAAGCACTAATAACTAATAAATCGCAGGTAATTAAAACTACCATACTTGGATCCCAAGCTCAATATTTAGCTATAAATAGAATACGAGAAATTAATGACTTAGTGTACTAATTTTAGTCACAAACTATGGTCTTTATCATTTATGGAACACAAAGAAGTAAAGAACAGGGGCACTTGGGTGGCTCAGTCGGTTTAGTGTCCAACTTCGGCTCAGGTCATGATCTCAGGGTTCGTGGGTTCGAGCCCCAAGTCGTGTTTTGTACTGACAGCTCAGAGCCTGGAGTCTGCTTCGGATTGTGTGTCTCCTTCTCTCTCTGCCCCTCCCCCGCTTGCACTCTGTCTCTGTCTCTCAAAAATAAATAAACATAAAAAAAATTTAAAAAAAGAAGTAAAGAACAAATCTGTACTGAATTCACTTATATTTTGGAAGAAAGCAAAGGGGTAAAATGTGGAAATAACAACTTAACATTGCCTATGATAAGAATCGAAACAATGAAAGCAGTAAATAATATAGAAATTGAGAGGAGGAACATTTCTGAGTGGTATTAGGTAGTGCGATATGTTGCATTCATAAATTTAGGAAAATAAAGCAAAATACAGTTGTGTTGAGCCTATAAACTAATGCTCTTTTATTCTGAGCAGTCCAATGCATTGTGAAAAATGACTCCAATTATTATAAATCAGAAACATCCATATTTGGACTGAGGAAGAAAATACTTGTACTTTCAAAGAAATATACATATTTTTAGTTAACAATCATATTATTCTAAATATTTTGTGGAAAAGTTCAGAACAAGTTAAAATTCACAAATTGTTTTCTGGTATAACAATTTTCAGATATATTCAAATACATTTTAATAGGAAGTGTTTCCAACTCATTCTAACTCAATAAGCTTTTCATTTGCAAAGAAATTTGAGTGCTTTCAGCCTTGACTTAAACTGTAGATAAAATAGTTTTGTGCAACATAGAATAAAGGGCTTTTAAGAGATTTGGAAAATTTACAGATAGAAAATAGCTCATGCAAAGCAGTGTGATGAGATAAGTTGTAAAGAATTCAGAACCATACAGGTTAATTTTCCTTTAAAATACAAATTGAATATGGAACTATGAGAAAAACAACTTGGGAGAATAAAAGTAGATCACAAAATATTTTAAAAAGTATTTTCAAATATTCCCCATGTAATGTTTTCAGTAAGATAAGTTAAAAGAATCTGCCTAAACATGCACTTTGTTTTAATGTTTGTTAGTCATAATCAAATGATCAGCTCTTATGGTATAAATGTTTCTTAAATAATTACAGTTGATTCTGAAAATTGTGCTATTGACTGCAACTTACATAGGTATTCCCCACAAGACTTGACTATTTTCAAAATACATACATGCAAAAACTAAGTGAAGATAGATTAAATACATTAGAAAGCAATATGCTAAGATGGTTTATTATGGGTTAGTAATATGGCATAGTGGCAACTCATTCTACCTGGTTCTGTTGACTATTTCTTCTTTTCTAAAGCCCCATCACCTCCTTAAAACATGCCCCTCCAATATATATAATATACTCAAATACTTTAATATTAGGGGAAACATACCCTCCACCAGATGTACCATTTAGCTATGTTCAAGCAACTGTACTTTACCTACTGCCATTGTCCACAAATATCTTCAAAGAGTAAGCCACACATTTTTTCCTTATTCCAGTTCAAATATACTTCTTCCATATACTCTCCTCCTAAATTTAAGTGTAAAAATAATTTCAAAAATAAGTCACTTACACAAAATGGTTGATAAATTCATTTACTACTATTGGCCACAATTTTATTCAAAGATGCTCTCATCTGCACTTATCCCTAAGTGATGGTATTCCTTGTTTTACTTGAACTCTCTTCCATTTTCTACTGTACTCTCTCACAGAAATCTCATCCACTTTTACATCTTCAAAGGTCATCTTTGTAATATGATTTGTAAATCAGTGTTTCTTGACACTGTAATATGACTTGTAAATCAGATTTTTCGCATATAACCAATTTATAATGGGCATATACATTTTAGATATCTCCACAGGCATCTTGAAATAAAACCTAGTAAACCTGAATTCTCATCTCTTCATCTGGAAAAGTATTTGAGGCATCATTCGTATTCCAACACGTAGCACAGAATCTGACACATTTTTACTTAACAATTATTAGCTGTAACACTTTATTCTAATTAATAATTGGGCATTTTACTATTAATCAATTAAATGTCTCTGTAGACAAATATTGCATTATAAACTTACTTATGTGTGTACATCTTATGTTACCTGCTCTTGCCACAAAAGGAAAAAACAAACAATACACAAAGGAAGAAACTTCCACAGGTGATGAGTGAGTTTATAGCATTGATGGTAATGATGGTTTCATAGATGTATATTTAGCTCAGACACATCAACTAGTATATGTTAAATATCTACAGGTTTTGTATGTCCGTCGTGCCTCAATAAATCATCCTTTTAAAAAGTTGTCTTCAGCTTCATCTTACTTTACCCAATTATGGGAAGTATACTTTGAATACTTTTTTTAAAAAATTAAATTTGATGGCATCTTGTCAGTGAGGGTTAGTTGCCCTTCTAGGGAAGTCTATGAAATATAACCAAATCTGTAGTTGTGAACATTAATGGGAATACACTCCAGAGTAAACTTTTGATTCCCATATATATTACTTCATTGATTTTGGGGAAAAGTTTTAATTTAAATGTTTTATCTATCACCAACCATACTTTGTTCTGCTGTTGCTCAACATAAGTTCTTTAATATTGGATTATTAAAGTTTTATGGACTATTTATAACATAGTATTTCTCTGGTAGACATTGTTGGCCAAAGCATGATACAATATTAGATTTTTCTATGACATGTAAACATGGTGGCATAATGTGTCTCCTATTTACATTTTGGCAAGTCATTTAAAAAGAGAAAAATTATGGTAATGTAATTAGGATAAATAATAAGCCAATGCTACTAGCTTCATGGCTATATAAAGAGAAGTGAATGAAGCATTTTCAATTAAGCTCATCATATTGGTGCTACTTAGACCTGTTTTTCCTCTGGCTATAGACATCAGCTTTATTTGTCTATTTAACTGATTTTATACAGATTTTTAAAAAATACTCATATCACCTTCCTAACATACCAATTAATGAATTAAGTATCAAATCACGTGGATGAAAATAGGTTTTTCTATGCAAATTTTGTGACACACTTCTCTATAATTTTATTATATATGGCCATACACCATATGTTAGAAAATAGATCCAAAATAACATGAAAGGAAGAAGTAGAGAGCAGAAAATAAAATACACATATCTCTAATTTATTCATAAAGTTTAGGAAAGCATTTTTAAAAATCCTGGAAAAATATGTGCTACTCTTTAGTCGGAAATTGGTCAGTGTGACATGTCAGTCTTGTCAGAAAATGCAAGTGAAATTTTCACTATCAACTGTAATATAGCTTTAATTTAGAAGACTTGAGTGGTGAGGTAGAGAAGGTTAACATGGGCCCAGTCCTCTCTCCAGCACTGAGGAAGGCATAAAGGAGTGTGCCTGTGTTAAGAGGAAATCTAACATTTTCACTAAGCTTGAATTCAAGTACAAGTAAAGAAAGAATAAAACAATCATGATCTACAAAATATCAGTGTAAAATTTCACTTGTGAACTGTTTAAGGATTTAACAATTTAGTTTTATTTTGATTTTTGTTTTGGATTTTGCAATCAGAAAAATGGTTTGACTGAATTAAATAGCAGGTCCCATTTACAAATTTCAAGATAATTAAGACACCTCTTTGAAAACTGATTTGTACCATCCTACAGATTTGTTATTCATGGTTACTATTGCATATTTACATAAGGCTTACTTATGTAATTTCTGCTAGGACTCATGTGAATTGTATCCATTCTAAACTTTCTTAATGATCTGTACACAGAAGTTACTTAGCAGGCACTAACAACATTCCTTTTTGCCTTGAATTCTGAAAATATTCAGTATTGAACTATTTTTCTGGAAATGTAGTAGTTAATGAACTCATAATTATTTTAGAAGCCTTTCTTTAAAAAAAAGTCTGTAGTTGACTTAGTTTTTTTACTATGAACTATTTGTTATGCTCTACTGTTTGCATTTGATCATTAACATGTTGAGTACACTTTGAGATAGATATTTTATTTATCTAAAGACAAGGTATATGTAAATATGAAAGAATTGCAAAAGTGGATTTGAGATAGCCATGGATTTTTTATGCAATAAATATTGGTGAACATATGAAGTAAATCAAGTGATTGATTGGTACTATACATTTTATCTATTGGAAATTGACTCTAAATTTTGTTCCAATGTTAAATAACTCAGTCACTCAGCTCCTTCTAAAAGAAAATCAAACAAGCAAATAAACACAAAGAAAATAAAAATATACAAATATTAATGACCAAAATATCTGAACCAGAAAACTGTTTTGGCATTTCCACAAACATTATTACCTCCTTTACGCCTCGGACACATAGAAATAGTAGATTACAAAATAATGGTTAAAAGAGAAGCAAAATAAAAGGAATAAAATCTTGCTTTACAAATTAAAACATAAATTATAGATATAGAAGTGAGGTTGATTAGTTATTGATTAGAAACTGGTTGAAAATTGCTGAGCCTATAGACTTATTTGTGAACTTAGAACAGCTGTTCAAAAGCTAAGTTACATTCTCATCATTTTATTGACTTTGATTTTTGAGAAATTCTTACTTTTTTTTCCCAAAGTGAACCCTACCCTTATATTTTATTAAGATAACAAACATCATAAATTAACCTAGCTGCTTACTTGAATTACAAAAGAAGCATGACTCAATATGAAAGTAAGAAACTATCTACAAATCACTGTCAGTAACAAATTGCAATATACCATGCATACAGGAGTCATACAGAGCAACAAACTCTCAAAGAAAACAAAAATATCTTATACCTTGCAAATCCAATTTTTCTTTAAAATCATTCATGAAAAGGATTCTCTCAAGTAAGAATTGACACCTCAAGTAATCAAGCATCAGAAAGCTACGTTATAGCTATTTACTATACAAAAACATCTTTTCTCCTCTTTTCCTTCTAAATGTCTGTCCCAGAATCACACAGACTCTTTTGCTTCTCTGACACTCCCCATTCCACCATTTCTTCAGGTCGTGAAAACTGAATTTGCTGAAGAACATAAATCTGTTGATATCATGTTGTAAAAATCACACATTTTGGGAGCACCTGGGTGACTCAATCGTTAAGCATCTGACTTTGGCTCAGGTCATGATCTCACGGTTGGTGAGTTTGAGCCTATGTCAGGTGAGCATGACTCCCACTTCAGGTGAGCTTGACTTGTGCTTCAGGTGAGCTGATGCCCCAATTCTGGTGAGCTCCAGCCCCACTTAAGGTAAAAACATGAGCCCTGGGTGAGCCCCACTTTGTTCTCTCTCTCTCCCTCTCCCTCTCTCTGCCCCTCGTTCACTTTTGCCCCTCCCCTAAAAAAAACAAAAACAAAAACAAACAACAAACAAAAAAAAACCCCACAATATATTTAGTTGCTGACCATCTGCGGTTATTAGGCCAGCTGGTAACTGGTTGGTAAATGCCTCCTCTATAAGTTCGTCACTTAGTCCTTCTATAGCTGTGACTGTTCCCCCAATTCTTTTCTTTCCTTTCATAGCCTCTCTGAATTTCTGAATGTATAATTTTAGCGGTTCTACATAACTGTTGAAGCCTAAGGTAGACAGGGAAAAGACAATATCTTCTCGACTGCCTTCCATTTTTCTTGATGGCATCTTTCACTTGCTTCACCTATAATAAAGCTAATGAACTCACACATTCTTGAACACATTCTTGGGCATCTTTTCCAATCTTTCCCATTTGAGGTATGGCACTTTTCATCATCCTAGGTACATTTCCAATTGGAAAATATATGTTTCTCTTTGAAACTTTACTTTGAACCATTTATGTCTTCTTGATCATTCATGCTGTCTTCAGTATCATCATGAGGTAGTGTAACATGACTTCCTCCAATGTAGTGTATAGAATGGATAGTTGAGAAGCATCTATCACTCTATCACATTTATCACAGTAACACTGTCACCATCCATCCCCAGTGCAGCTCTGGTTGGCTCCAATTACCAATCGGCTATTTGGTTGGACAAGAAATGGCTGCTAAGGAACCAGTCCCAGTGTAGAGCTGCCAAGTCTTTTTTTTTTTTTTTTTTTTTTTTTTAGTACACTATTTTTTTGAGTAGTGAGAAGAGTAGTTTAAAAATATGAAGAACGATTCCAGATCGATGAACAATTTGATATCTCATTGAAGATAAATTATTTAAAACAAAATAAATGAATAAGTAAGTTTATAATAAATAAACAAAAAATAAATAAAAAGCAGTAATACTTCACTTCTGGAGTGCCAAGTGGCTGTACCATGTTAACTCCCACCAGCAACGTGTGAGAGTTCTTCTTGTTCAAATCATTGCCAGCATTAGGTGTTGTCAGTGTTCTTGATTTTGGCCATTCTAAGAGTTGTGTAGTGGTATTTTATTGTTTAACTTTCATTTTTCTGATGATGTATGGGACAGGACTTTTTTTATATGCTTATTTTCCATCTGTATACCTTCTTTGATGAGGTGTCACTTAAGATCTTTGCCCTATTTTTTAATCATATTGTTTATTTGCTTAAGTTTGAATGTTAAGAATTCTATATGTTTTTGGATAATAGTCTTTCATTAGATGTGCATCTTGGAAATATTTTCTCCCATTCTGTGACTTGCCTTCTTATTCTTAGGACATTGTCTTTCACAAAGTAGACCTCTCCCCCCCACCCCCAGAAATAAATTTATTTATTTATTTATTTATTTATTTATTTATTTATTTATAGGAAGGCAGAAAGTGAGGGAGAGACAATCTTAAGCAGGCTCCACACTTAGCATGGAGCCCAACACGGGGCTTAATCTCATGGCCATGAGATCAGGACCTGAGCCGATATCAAGAGTTGGACACTTAACTGAGTCACCCAGACACCCCAGTAAACATTTTTATGAATTTTAACAAAGCCTAGTGTATACATTATTTTTTTGATGGAGCATGCCATGAGTGTTATATCTAAAATAATCATCATGGTATCCTAAGCCATCTAGATTTTGTTCTATATAACCTTCTAGGACTTTTATAGTTTCATATTTTATAATTAGTCTGTGATTTATTAGTAATTTTTGAAGGGTTTAAAGCCTGTGTGTAGATTCAGTTTTTGCATGTGAATGCTCAGTTGTTCCAACATCATTTGTTGAAAAGACTATCTTTTCTCCATCGTATTGTCCTCCTTTCTTTATCAAAGATCACTTGACTGCATGTATGTGTATGTGTATTGACTGTATATATATTTATGTGCATTGCCCGTATGACTATGTATGTATGTATCTATTTCCTGGCACTCTATTCTGTTCTAATGATCTGTCTATTTTTTCACCAAAATCACTCTTGTCTTGATTACTTGGCTTTACAGTAAGTCTTGATGACGGATAGTATCAATCTTCCAACTTTGTTTTTTTCCTTCAACTAAGCAAATTCTTGATGAAATATAACTTTATAAATTTATCTTATAAGAAAACTTCAAGAAAAATTAAGAATCATAATATATGATCATTTTTGTGGAAGAAGCCAGCAAATACTCATCACGATAGGGATAAAGGACAGAAAACGACATTTTAGGATTTTTTTTTTTCTCAAGAATTTGAGAGGAAAACAATTGTAACAACAAAAACAACAAATTAAAGTCTCTCAGGGTAGGGGCACCTGGGTTTCTCAGTCAGTTAAGCGTCTGACCTGCTCAGGTCATGATCGCCCAGTACGTGAGTTCAAGCCATGGGTCAGGTGCTGTACTGACAGCTCAGAACCTGGAACCTACTTCTCATTCTGTGTCTCCCTCTCTCTCTGCCTCTCCCCAATCACACCGTCTCTCTCTCTCTCTCTCTCTCTCTCTCTCTCTCTCAAAAGTAAATAAACATAAAAAAAAATTAAAATCTCTCAGGGTAGTGTTGGGGAATTCTGCTATAAATATAATGAATGACTTAATAAAATAAAGGCAAAAATGCTCAGAAGGATAGATAAAGTGTAGAATAAAGTTACCACAACAATGACGTACTTAGAAACAGGTGAAATGCATGGAAAATAATAGCAGTGACATGTAGAGGTCGCTTTTAGGCAACAGACTTGAGCCATGGAATGTAAAAAGGACCCACAGGACCACCTGGCTGCGTACTAACAGCCCATCACGTGACCCACCTCAAAATATCCATAAGCCCTGACTAACCAATGGGCTACTTACAATCACGCACACAAACCAAAGAAGGGAAAATCCATTATGTCCCCAGCTGCCTCACCTTCTTCCTTTAAATAAAGCCCCCACCCACTGCCTTTTTGCAGACAATGACTCTGCTGTCTTGTCCACTGCTCCCTTCCAGCGTATCCACTAAACTTCTATCTCCTTTGTTTTGCCTCAGGTGACTTCTTTCACCACCAGCATGTGTCACTGGCTTCCACCCGATCAATGGTCACCCCATTTTGGGGGGCTCCCATCCAATCCAGGAGACACCACATGACACATTTTAAAAACGGGAAAATGCAATGTAATGGCTTTAGGCCTTGTACAAATCATTATTTATCAGGTTTGTTGATTAGTAAAGATGAGCTTTTGCAAGGACTCAGGATTAGGATCGGATCTTTTATGAGAAGAAATATATACATTTATTCTAATCTCAACTATCTGGACATTTAGTCAGTCCCATTTTACTCCCATGCTGGACACAATTTTAGAGAAATTAAGCTTTCTTTTAGCACAATTCTTGGAGGAAGGTATGGTTGTTCTTTGGGCGTCAGCTAAGGCAACAAGTGCCAAGATTCCTTTTAAGGACAATAATACAGTTTAGTCTGGGGTTGGTTGGTGTGTTTGCACTTTTTTGGCCCAGTTATGATATCCTGAAAAAGGCCAGGTAGCTTCTTGAACAGTTCATTAGGTCCACACCTCGATCACGTCCTTTATTGGGCTTTCATAGATAGGAACCCTAAGTATGAGCCCAGGGACCAAGCAGCACACAACCAGGGCAATCCCTATGCCCCAGGGTCCACCAAAATTATTCAAATAAACCAACCCGGGAGCCCGGGAAAGCTGAGTAACAGGATTATGCTTGATGCAAAACAACTTTCAGTTACCCTCTCCAAAGGCACCTCCCTGTATGGTCCTGCCTGACAGCCTTTTTGTTTGGGGCTGCAATATAGAGTTCTGCTTTCTAGCTTTTCAAGTGCCATGGTGTTCTGTCCTGACAGCAAAAGAATCCTTAAATCTTATGAAACAAGGAAGAACACTTTGGACACATACCAACTGAGTGCAGTGAGTGTCATGCTCTAAATTGAAAAACAAACAAAAAAGATCTAGTCCTAGTCCCATAGGTTAATAGGATACTTGGGTTGACTATAGAAATTCAGAGTGACATAATATACACTCTTTAGAAAACAGTTATAGAGACAAAAGAGGACACATTATAATTAAATATCCATATGGTATTCATTATTTCAAAGGAAAAGGGAATTGGGGTTAAGAAATGGGGTCGCTGGGGCGCCTGGATGGCTTAGTTGGTTAAGTGTTTGACTTTGGCTCAGGTCACGATCTTGCAGTTTGTGAGTTTGAGCCCTGCATTGGGCTCTGTGCTGACAGCTTGGAGCCTGGAGTCTGCTTTGGATTCTGTGTCTCCCTTTCTCTCTGCCCCTCCCCTGCTCATGCTCTGTCTCTCTCTCTCTTTCAAAACTAAATAAATGTTTAAAAAAATTGGAAAAAAAAAAAGAAATGGGGTCTCTCCTGGGCACCTGGGTGGCTCAGTCAGTTGGGCATCCAACTTCAGCTCAGGTCATGATCTCATGCTTCATGAGTTCAAGCCCTAAGATGTGCTCTGTGCTGACAGCTTGGAGTCTGGAACCTGCTTCAGATTCTGTGTCTCCCTCTCTCCCTTACCCTCCCCGACTTGTGCTCTGTTTCTCTCTCAAAAATAAATAAACATTAAAAGAAGAAGAAGAAGAAATGGAGTCTCTCCTGACTATGTTAATGAGGGTATAACATTGGAGAGACCTAAAGACCTGACTGCTCTAATGACAATGATTGATTAGAGACCTTGTTATATATTCTGAAGGTAATCTAAAATAAATCAGATTATTGGACTTCTAATTGGTCTTAGAGCAATTAGACTTTAGCATGGAAATGGCTTCAAATATTCTGAAATTCTATTTGAAAATTTATTTTTTTCAATAATGTTCTGACCCACAGAAATGACAACCTTCTGCACAAGAATTATTAATATTCTTTCACATTGAACTTAAGACTTTGCCACTTCATCTAATCCAAAAGTCTTCTTATGTCTGTTTTACCATTTCAAAGATTTGGGTATTACTATCAAAGCATTCAAATAGTTTATTAGTTTCTCTTTCTTGGTCGTATATGCAATAATCTGCTACATAAATTAGTTTGACTTTTTTCTTTTTATTAGATTAATGAGTTTTATCATGTTTTACTTGAATCCACTCAGTAAAATAGAAACAAATACATCCGCTTTATCATTAATGCCTATTTTTCAACAATGGTTTTCTTTGTTTTTCATTTCTTAGGTGTTTTCCATACATTTTTACATGTATTAATATTAATATAAATACTCCTTCTAGATCTTCTCATAAAATAGCAACAAGTGTTTTTGCGCTTATAAAATGGATTCTTGTACAAGATTATGAATCAGCTATTGAATTCCCTTTTGAGTTTTTCCCTGACTTCAGAGTATATTTTTAAGATTGTAAATCAGTTGAAATTAGCTATGTAATATAAAAATAACAAGTTGGTGTTATTTAGATATATTCCCCACTTTTAGTTTGACATAAGAGGTGGCTACCAAACAGAAATATATTACTTATATACTCTCCTCCTGCATTAGAAATACAGTCCCTTGCCCCCAAAAATAGACAAAGGACAGAATAGACATCCCATTCTGAAGATAAAATAATTCATTCACAGAATAAACAATGGTTATTCTTGAGTCAGTCATCTCTAAGGATTTGAGAGTGCAGGCTTCTATAAGAATATCATCTTCACATAATGTAGAAAATACGCTAAAAATTCTAGAGAATTCTGAAATCTGTTAACCTAACATTGGGTATTAGCTACCTGGGTGGTCTCTTTGCTCCATGCAGTACAAGTCATAATGTCTCAAGTGCTTTGAGTAATTTCTCTCACCCTGCATTCTATATCAATGGTCAAGTTCGTTATTTTTTTTTAAATTTTTTTTTTCAACGTTTATTTATTTTTGGGACAGAGAGAGACAGAGCATGAACGGGGGAGGGGCAGAGAGAGAGAGGGAGACACAGAATCGGAAACAGGCTCCAGGCTCTGAGCCATCAGCCCAGAGCCTGACGCGGGGCTCGAACTCATGGACCGCGAGATCGTGACCTGGCTGAAGTCGGACGCCCAACCGACTGCGCCACCCAGGCGCCCCAAGTTCGTTATTTTTTAAACTGAATCCAGTACTCTGTTAGATGCCATCTTTTTTTTTTGATCCATGTTGTTCATCTTTCTCTTTATTGCAGCTATTTTTACAGTCCATTTATTTCAACTACAGTTTCTGGAATATTTGTCAATCTTCTCTTACTGTCTTTTGGTCACTGTCCACATCTTGCATTTACATGTATCCTGCTATTCTATTTTGTATAAGAGAACCATTGAGAATGCTGGTGGTATTGATGTCACACGGAGAAGTTTTTCTGTGTTATAATTTGAAGAGTTGAACTTTTCAGTGCAGTCAGTAAGTGAATTGGGTTTATACTGGATTGAGAAGGGAGATGTAAAATTTCTTTTTTTTTTAATTTTTTTAACGTTTATTTATTTTTGAGACAGAGAGAGACAGAGCATGAACAGGGGAGGGACAGAGAGAGAGGGAGACACAGAATCTGAAACAGGCTCCAGGCTCTGAGCTGTCAGCACAGAGCCCAACGCGGGGCTCGAACTCACGGACCGTGAGATCATGACCTGAGCCAAAGTCGGATGCTTAATTGACCGAGCCACCCAGGTGCCCCGGGAGATGTAAAATTTCAATAAAAAAAAAAAAAAACAGGATAATAAAAGCGTAAGTTAATTGTTTGTAAAAAGTCTAAGGAAGTAAATTTCAATATACAGATGAAGTAGGTAATTGCCTAGGAAAATATGCTTTAGCAAAAACTGACCCCATCCAACGTAGAAAACTTAAAACAATTTCAACAGAAAACCTAGAAAGAATTATCAATCAATTATTTCTCTGAAAGCACTTCTATATTACATGGGTTTAGGTATATGCTTTCTAACTATGTATCAAAATTCAGATGTAATAACAAAAAAAATATAAGTTAGACAACCAAAAACTTCATATGGAAAACAAAAGTCATTAGCAAACCAAAAGATATAAAACAAACTGGGGAGAAAATGTTTGTGACATCTATTGCATATAAACGAATAATCCCCATATATTTTTTAAAGCTACCTCCTATTTATTTATACTTAATATCATTCATATATATAATATTTATTATTATATATAATCTCGTATTGGTCCTTTTTCTCTAGAGAACCCTCACTAATATAATCCTTCCTGGATTTCTACTGGTGAAAAACATATTGAAATTTTGCTCAAAGGGCATATTTCCCAGTGTAATTTTCACAACTTACCAAGAAGAGTCAAGAGAGGTATGAAAAAAAAAAAAAAAAAAACAACAGAATACAGCCCAAAGTCATGGTGTATGATGAAGTGGTGAATTACTCCCAGGGAGCAGAAGCAGGGCTTAATCAAGGGATACATCCTATTGGTGTAGGATACTTGACAACAATTACCTAGTGGCATCAAAAAATTATTATGGAACAGTACTGCCATGTACCTACCATTCTCTTATGTTTCAAAGAGCAGTGTTTATTACAGCCGTTAACTACTGTTTGTTGGGGGTTGAGCATAATATCTTGCCCTTTTTAGCTTGAAATCTCCAAATCAGGAGAAGCTGTGCCTGGCGCTGATGTAGATGACACACAGACCAATACTGATGAGCGGTAGTGGGATAATTGAGGTTTCTGGAAGAGGACTGAGACTATTTTGCAATGTGGGAGAGTCATGAATAATTTCAGCTGAGGTCTGACTATATGGCATATTAATGTTCCCAGTTTTTAACCCCCGCTTGTGATCACACCATTTGCCTTACAAACTTTCAGTGCCCTTCCACTTTGACTCTAGCCTGGTCTTATGACTTGTTCTGGGGATGGACTATTGGACAGATGTATAAAGGGCTTACACATTTCTGCTTCTGCAATTACTCTCTGCCATTGCTGTCAGATGGACTTTCTCAAGATATCCAAGTCATTCCAGGAAGGAGGAAGAGCAACACATGGAACAGAATCAAATTACCCCAATCGTCTGGGCCACCATCATCCTAGATTATTTGTCAGATAGCCAATTCTCAGATGTGATCAAATCAACCCAAGTTCAACAGAGGCATCTGGTCGACCTCCCTAGATGTGTTCCTAATATATGCTTATTTTCTTACCTAACTGAGGTTTTGACACCACTATTTTTTAATGAGCCATCATCATATATTTACATACAGAACCACCTTATTCTTATATCAAAACAGAGTACATTATTTGAAAAGCTATTACCTAGTAATATGGTCATTATTCTAAGCTGGATATAAGTAGTTTGATTTTGAACTACTCTAGGTGTTCTATTTCATTTTAATTACCTTGTATCATATATTGACTTTAGAAAATAACCAATTTTAAGTGACTACTCATTTTTAGATAGTATATCTTTTGAAATATAAGGGTACAAAATAATGAATTTTAAATAGAAAAGCTACCTAAGCGTAAAACCATTTTGCAAAATATTTATGTAGCCATACATACTTTTGTTTCCTAGAAAAGGTCATTTGACTACAAATATGATATTTTTGAAAGTGTGACTGTGGTAAAGCAAAATTTTAAACCGTTTATCACATAGTAATAAAAGTCCATATTTATCCTCATTCTCATTATCAGTTAATTCGGTCATGTCTGTGTAATTATTAAATCTGAATATGACCTTCTTGTCTTTCTGGCAATTAGCTTTTTTCTGCATATGTATGCATAAGATATGGCATTTTTTTAAATTTTACATTGAAAGGTGCATTACTTAAATGGAAATTCTATAATTTATATTTAGGGATATAAAGCTCATTTCCTCTGCATTTAATTAATGCATGTTGTTATACATTAGAGCACAGATTCATGACACAATTATTGCATGCTTTCTTTAGACCAAGCCCTATGCTAAGGATATAAGGATATATCTGATGAAGAATACAGTTTCTACCCATTTCTACTCAGATACACTATCCAACTGATGCAGGCCAAATGACAATTCTCCTGCCATCAGAAATACCCACGAAGAAACACAAAAAGTGCTCTCACTTAAGGGAGCCATGTCAAAATCTTTTTTTTTTTTTTTTAACTTTTTTAACACTTCCTTATTTTTGAGAGACAAAGAGAGAGTGTGAGCGGGGGGGGGGGGGGAGGGTGGGGGGACAGAGAGAGAAGACACAGAATCTGAAGCAGGCTCCAGGCCCTTAGCAAGCTGTCAGCACAGAGCCCGGCCCGGGGCTCAAACCCACGAATCATGAGATCATGGCCTGAGCTGAGGTCCGACGCTTAACTTATTGAACCACCCAGCCTTCCTGAACCATGTCAAACTATAAGAAACTTCCTTTCAAAGTGCTGTCCCCAGATAAGAATGAGAATGGTTAGTTTCTACAGTTCACTAGACACCAAGTAGTAGGGAGAGGCAATAGTGTCCTTTCTTCTGACACCACAAATTTTTATCTGTGACTTTCTTTAGTATTAAATTGGGAAGCATGTCCTCTATCCTGAGCTGTGTATTCTAGTTGCCAATTTTGGAATAATAAGAAACTCTACTCACCATTCACAATTATGTAAAACACTGAAATTTCATGCTTTGTAAAATAAGTGGATGCTGGCCTTAGGTGTCTTTTTTTAAAAATTTTGTTTGTTTTGTTTTGTTTGGTGTGGTTGGTTTTTAATACAAAGAGATCCAACTAAAAAGAAATAAGAAACAATCAGGTGTTAAAATGAAGTTATATATAAGTTATAAAGACAGCATATTAGTTTTCTATTGTTGCTGTTACAAATTACCACAAGTTTAGTGGCTTAAAACAATACAGACTTAATGTCTTCAATTCTATAAGTTAGAAGTCTAACACAGGTCTCATTGGGCTAAAATCAATGAGTAGGTGAGGCTGCATTCCTTTTTGGAGGCTTTAAGAGAGAATCCATTTGTTTGCGTTTCCAGTTTCTTGAGGTCACAACATTCCTTGGCCCTTTCCTTCCATAGCTCCCTATGACCATAGCTATGACGATTGCTACCTCTGACCATAGCTGGGATTGATTGATTCTTTGCTTTTAAGAATTCATGAGATTATTTTAGGACCACCAGGATAATCTAAGATAATTTTCTTATCTCGGTTTTAATCTTAATCATATATACTAAATCCCTTTTGACATGTCAAGGTAATATATTCACAGTTTCCTGGAATTAAGACACTGGGATTTTGAGGAACCAATATTTTGCCTGCCACAGACCTGTTAAAGAAAGCAGTGAATGGGGCGCCTGGGTGGTTCAGTCAGTTGAGCCTCCGACTTAGGCTCAAGTCACCATCTCGCGGTTCATGAGTTTGAACCCAGCGTCAGGCTCTGTGCTGACAGCTCAGAACCTGAAGTCTGCTTCAGATTGTGTGTCTCCCTCTCTCTCTGCTCCCCTGCCCACGCTCTGTCTCTTTCTCTCTAAAATAAAAATAAATGTAAAAAAAAATTAAGAAAGCATTGGTGTATTCACCTAAAGCATCAAAATACACTACAGAACTGAGAGACAGAGAGAGAGAGAGAGAGAGAGAGATGGAAAGGATCTCTCCCAGACATACTGCCTTAGGATCTTCAGTGCTGGGTCCTCCCATGTTCATTTTAAATATTTCTGCTAATTGACAGGCATGGGTACAAAAATATGATGATGTTTAAATAAAGACAGTATTTTAGGGGAAAATACACAATAAATATACCTTTCATATTATGCCACTTAAAATATTTTTCCACTCTAATTCAAAGTGCTATGAAAAATGTATGATGTGGTCACACAAACATGCATATGTATAACCCTAGACTTAACATGTGTGCATTATCTTAAAAAAAAAGTCAATACCACTGCAAAAATGCAAATTTGTCATATGTTTGGAGATTTGCATATGTAGCATGAGCTGTTCTGACAGTGTAAGAAAAACTTGGACTTGCCCGTGGGTGGAGAAGAAATGTTAATGGCATCTACTTCCAGATAGCCATATCAGTGAGAATATGAGCAGAAGAACTTCAGTTTGTCACTGAAATATAGAAGAGGGATTAGCTCTGAAGAAACGCATAATGATTGATGAGGATGATGGAGGCATGGGATAAAGTCTATCCCACTTCTATGCCATATAGATTGGTAGTTAAGCCCCATAGAGAGAAGTGCTATGGGCAGAAGATAACAGATGTGAGGGACAGTATAGAAGCGGATGCTATCTTTTGGAAAATGGCTGAATTTAAACCTTAGCCTCAAAACCACTAGCCGTTTAACACAAGATATGCCACATAACCTTTAGTTTGTACTTCATTCCTCTCACCTGTAAATGACACAATAATTTTACCTGTTGGAATGAAAACTGCCAGCTAATGTGAAGCCTCAACAGGTAGATAAATTGGCTCTTCTTTCACCTTGAAGGGAAAAATAAGCTGAAAAAAAAAAGTGTGTACAAGCAGCCAATTAAGAATCATCCCTGTGACACAAATATGACTGAGAGTATTTCTTTCCCATGTAAGTCAGATTGCCTCAGTGTAGCTGTCATTTTTTTCGGAAAGAAGAGAATAGAATGCAAAGTAAGGCAAGGAAAGGAATTACATTTTGGAGTTTTGTCTAGTACAGAATTCCAGTATGGTTACTGGCACATGGTACTTACTAGAAACAAATAAATTAGAAACCTACTATTCTTCTAAGGGAATGTCAATGAAACTAGCTACTGGAACTGAAATATATCTTGACTAAACAGGTTTTAACAGAACTCAAGTTCTCAAACTTGCATGCCTGGGAGGCTGTCTATGGAAGCCTCACATACCAGAGGCAGCCTTCTGCCTCAATATTCACTTTGTGTGGCCTGAGAGGAAAGGACAAGGGATGTCCAAGAAAGGTGAGCAAGGGGCTCCAAAAGGAAACAAATGAGAGAATTTTCTCAGAGAGCAAAGTTAGGTTGCAATCAAGGATCTTTTCAATTCCAGTTGGCAGGACTTTACCATTGCATTGGAGTTTCTCTCTACTTCATTTTCAAAATGTGGAAGTTAGTTGCAATGATCTTGCTCCTACTCTACCATTGAGTATTGTATAAGTTGAGAACAAATTACTAGTCTTCATTCCTATATTCTACATCATAGCTCCATTTAATTGAATACAGAAACTTGTTAGATATACCCTGAATCTTTATCAGAGAATGAACATATTCTGTGTGCAGAAAAATGATGAAATTGGGATTTGATGAATAGAAGGGCAAACTGTAATAAGAGACTGGTGGCACAGAAAATAGACCATTTTCCCTGTGCTCATAAGGCTCCCTGTTTTCTGAGTCATTACCATGTGACAGAGTTAGAACCGGTGAAATTAGAGCAAAGTCTGGCTTATCATAACTTCCTGAATATGATTCTTTCACTTCCCAATCTGCTGATTGGATATTGATGTCCCCAGCAATATTGTCTTGAAATGGGAAGAACTTTTATCAGCCTGGTGTCCTGAATAGATTGGATGGAACTGAGTCCAAATCAGGAAGCCCTCATTTAGAATTCACATGAATAAGATTAATTCTATTGTGTTAAGTGAGCCACTAAGATTTGGGGCCTTATCTATTATAGAAACTCATATTATTTTACCTAATTATTCTGTTGTATGGAGCTGTTGAGAGAATCACGTGAGCTAATGTATTTAAATCCTCAGTTAATAGTGCTTACACTTTTACTAAAATGTGTGTGACATTTTACAACTTGGGACACCTGCAGTGATACCTTGGTTTGGTAATGAAATGTGAATATTTCATTAAGAATCATATGCAATCTACAATTAATAAAATAAGGGAAAAGTTCTATTTAGTGAAATATATGAACTCATGAATCTGGCAAGAATTGTTAAACATTAAATTGTGATGACGGCTAATGTTTAAACAATTTTAGAATTAACCCATTTATGTGACTTCTGGTTTCTGAGCATCTCTAAAACACCAGAACATAAAATTGAAAGGATTAATTCACAACTTTTAAAGTTTTCAATATTTTTAGTACAGAACCTTGTTTTATCCTATTCATGTAACGTTAGTATATCAGTAATTATCCACTGAACAGGAACATCTGATTTTCCAAATATATGAAAATAAGATTGTATTTTTCATGAGAAATATTACATTATACATTAAATGAGTATTTTAAATAAGAATATGTCTTCCCAAGTATTATGTAAACAGGTCAGCATAATTGTAGAAAAATAAATTTTATCAAGTATTGAGCAATTCTTCTTCATTTAATACTTGGTTGTGTTTTCTAACACTTCACAGGATATGCCATTGGTAGTTGGTACGTTAGCATGTTTAATAAAAAATCAGTGTAGTTTAGGTATACTAATATTAAGCTTGAGCAGAACACCTTTGAGTGAGCTTTACTGCTTAAACTGTGGAAAGGTCACACATTCTTAGCATATTATAATGTTTCAAAAATAATTACATTTTCCTTGTCAGTTGAGTAAATGGAAATATAAGATCTGTAACACACACAATTAAATTTAACCTTCTTAATGGAATATTAGTGATCTGGGATTTATTTTCAACATTTATTAAAAAGGTATTCCTTATATACATATTTGTATAAATTATTCAGTGTAGAAAACTGTGACCCAGTTCTGGAATTCTAGACATAAATTACCTCATGCTTTTCAGATGGCCTCATGTAAATTTTCAAATGTTGACTCATACATGCCACATAAAAATGGGTATTCATTTTTCTTTAGTTTTCTCTATTGATTATTTATTTCATTCATCTTCCCATTCGATAACTATTTACAAAGTATCTCTTTCCTGCAAAATATCTTTATCTTGAACAATACATATAGACTGGACAGAAAAACACAGTTGGAACAGTCCACAACAGCTGATCTAATTTAAGTATACTTGACCTTGTCAAACCTTATTTCCATTTACCAAATGTATCTTTTTTAAAAAGATAAAATACTCAAACTTGAAATGTTTAGGCATCTATATCTCTACATTTTCAGAGAAAGTCCATCATAAATGGTCCTTGGGAAACATACAATGGTGATAATTGATGTGCAGAATGAGAAGCTCTTCTGAATGTGTTAAAGATTCACTCAGCCATAAGAGATACTTCCAATTTGGTTATCACCATTAAATCCAATAGTTTCATTTAAAACCATATAAAATAAATTTTTAAAAAATGATTAAAAGGTAATTTTATTCTGTACTTCTATTTCCATTGTGCATTGAAACAGATATCTTAATAATATTAACTGTACTAGAAACTGTAGTTAAGCTGATTGACAAAGATAAATGACTAAATTTTATGAAAAGGATGGCATTGCCATGTGGACTTAGAATGTCCTAACATGACAGTTTTGATACTGACCTGTATATCCTGGGAAGCCAAAGTATTACATGCAATGTATTGAAATATGATACCTACCTTAAACTTCCAGAATTGTACTTAAAACACTACTTCACCAAACTGGACTTTGATATGGTAAAAGTCAGTCAAAGAGAAAATGAAATATGTTGCAGAGCTTAGAAGAAACTGAACTGAAAGCCTGCATAAAAAATTCAATTCTATGTCGTTGTGAGTATGCTATAATAAGCTATAAACTGGCTGTGGAGGATGTACTTTACACAGTGTAATTTTCCATGAGTGCATTCTCAGGAGAACAGTGTCACCTAATACTAGTATTATTTGGTAGAAAGTGACCATGCAGGAGTGGGGGTGGTAATATCTGACTCCCTACAAAAGACCAGAGCTTTGAGTTTCGTGTTTGGCATTAAACATCCATGGTGTAGGAATATCTTGTTCATGCCTTTTACATTCCTGGGAAAGCAAAGAACTATGACAGGGACTTCTAGCTATGTAGTTATATCCACTTCCTTCTTTATTTGTGGAACTCTCAAGTTTCATCTTGACTAATGCAGCATGGTGTGGCTATGTATCCAAATTCTTGTACCAGTATACCACTTATGGGTCACTTCTAAATAAGAATGAACATCTTTTACCCTACTTTTCTATCTCTTAGAAGTTCTGGGGTGTCATAGACTCTAAATATGAAGTTCTCTTTTGGCCAACAAAAGAGCAGGATGCAGGATGAAAGGCGAGAGATGGCTAATGTCCCGGAAAAGACAAAAGCCCCGAATAAGGGTCCTTGCCCCATATTTATTAGGATCAGAGGCTCACAAATGTGAGGTCACGCACCAGGAAATAATGAATTGGTGAACATTAACTCATGGGCATGAGGGAAAGGGGGGTTTTGAAGATATACGGTGTTTGGGGTTTGGGTCAATATAAACCAAAATCCTGGTGCCCTGCAGATGGGCAGATGGTTGTTAACGGAGACAGGAGGCACTATATCTCTTTATCTTAGTTAGCCTAGGGTATAAGGCAGATAGGGGAAATAACCTCGGGGTTAACAAGGCACCTTTTCTTTTGTTAACCAGCTCTGGGATTGTTCACCTGCAGCACAGCAGTCTATACCTCAATTTACCTGTTTACCTAACTTGGTCCTTCCCTCCTGTGAAAGTAGCTTTCTGCTATACTAGTAAATTGTGGGGTGCTTCCTCCCTGAAGGCCTAATCTTGCTTACCTCATATAACTTTGTATTGGGTGCCTTTGTGCCCCTCTCTATTCTGGGGCCTTTGTCCCTCCCTCTCTGTTCTGGGGGCTCTGCACCCCCTCCCTATTCTATTCTGGGGCCTTTGCCCTCCCTATTCTGGGGACTTTGCCCCTCCCTCTCTATTCTGGGCTCCTAATCTTGTTTACCCAAACTCAGGTGTGATCCTATGGCTTTGTAATCCTTTAAGCCTTGTTAACCCATTGGTATAAGCCCAGGGAATTCCTAAGCTTATTCCCCACACTGTGGGAAGATGAAAACCATGGCATCCACTGTGAACATAGAGATTGAAACAGCAGTATATTTACAATGGAAGAGCTGCTATACTAACCAGGAACATTTTCATTTGAACCATTCCATTAGAGAGAAATAAACTTCTATTCTTCTATAAGCCACAGCTTTATGTGTGTGTCTCCTCTTCCCACAACTAACGCAGAGGAATAGCTATGAGTTGAATCAAGAATTCCGAAGAACTATTAGAAGTTTGATTGTGATAAGCTGTGTCCACCTTAAAGGGCAGATTGCCTCCGGGCATGACTTGAAATGAATGAGAATCAAGTAACTCATCCCTGTTCCAGTATTGCCTACTTACCCCCAACCACCCTAATTAAACACAATGGATTTTAGCTATATCGGAGTTAAAGCCACTTACAGAGATCAATTATAAACATTGTATAAAATGCACAAATAAATTATTTGAAGGCCTCAGAGTACAGCCAAGAAAACTAAACTCAAGTGACCAATACCTCATAGAAAAGGATGGTGTTATAAGTCACACATTTCCCACTGCTATTTCATCCAGGGCATGTGTGGATTAACAGTGTAGGGAATGGAAAATGAGGAGGAATGAGCATTCTTAGATTTTTGGCCTTTTCATTGCAATGATAGACAAAAACTGAACTTCCAGATTGTCAAAGTGACCTAATTTGAAAGGGTTAAATAACATAAACACAAGGAAGAGATTAGCCTGATATTCTGCATAGCATTTGCCATGGAAGCATATGTGAATATTTAAGTTGATGACACTGTATGACTATGAGTCAAAATAGATTTAAAGGGAGAAATATTATATGATATAAAAAGGAACATTTAGCTATGATTAAAGGTTCAATTTTAAAAGCTATAAAAATCCTAAATTTTAATACAGCTAATAACTTAACTTTAAAATATATAATAAAGCAACAACTGACTAAAGTAAAGTTGAAATTGAAAGATACTGAATCATAATTGGAGATATTGATGCAACTTACACCACAGTACAAAGTCAGACAAAAACTCAAGAAAGATAATGTTTGAATATCAAGATTAAGAAACTTGGTAAAAGTCATACCAACAGAAGGTGGGAACTTTTAATGTTGATTAAATTCTGGGAAAATATAAATTTATTTAAAAGAACAAAACCATCCTGGGACTAATTATTAACCACAGTGAAAGCAATCTAAAATTACTACTGAAGACGTGACACAATAGTATTAAGCAACATAGTTCTAAATATGTTACATGCTATGTTTCAGTGAAGAATTCACAAAACATTTTGAATCTAATAATATTTTGGATCAAATAATAATGCAAGTAAAATGTGTATATTTTATATACATAAAATATTTTGAATCAAATAATGCAAGTAAAATACATCATACCTTGTGGGAACCTGCAGAGTCTGTCTTCAGTGGGCGAGCCTTAAGCGCCTGTCAGGAACTCTATGATTTAAACCTGTAACTACCAAAGTGCAGTAAGTTGAATGGTAGCCCTCAAAGGATATGTCTACAACCTAATTCCCAGAACCTGAGATTCTTACCTTATTTAGAATAAGGGTCTTTATAGGTGTGATTAAGTTAAGAATCTTGAAATAAAGAGAACATCCTGTGTACCCCCTTGGTCCCTTAGTCCAATATCAAGTTCCCTTGTAGGAGATCCACAAGGGAGCTGTGACAGACAGAAGAGGAAGGAGCAATGTGACTACAGAGGAAGAGACTGGAGGGATGAATCCCCAGGGTTGGAAAGCCAGAAACCACCAGAAACCGGAAAAGGCAAAGATTCAAGCCTCCCGAAGAGACTTTTGAGGTTGAACAGCCTTTTCAACACCTTGAGTTTGGTTTTCTGGCATCCAGAACCATGAGAGAATAAATTTCTCTTGTTTGAAGCCACCAAATCATTTATAGCAGCCACAGGAAACGAATATAGTAGTAAATAGTATACAAAGCTAGAAAAAGCAAAGCAAAATGGTTCCAAGAGAAGTGGAAGGAAATTATGATAAATATGAGACCAGAAATCAATTTTTAAAGGGGCACCTGGGTGGCTCAATCGGTTAAGCGTCCGACTCTTGATGTCAGATCAGGTCATGATCTCATGGTTTGGGGGTTCAAACCCGGTGCTGGGCTCTGTGCTGACAACATGGCACCTGCTTGGCATTCCGTCTCCCCCTCTCTCTCTCTGCCATTCCCCCCCCTCTGTCTCTCTAAATAAATAAACTTAAAAAAAAGAAAACAAATTTTAAAAACAAAAATTTATAAAAAAATCAAATGTATTCTATTAATAAAGCTTAAAATAAAATATTTTCTCTACAGGAATAAAAAGAAATATTTCTAAATATATCTTACAAATATAAAAAAATAAAAATTACGAAAATTTAAAAAAATGTGTATGTAAAATTTTTCTCAAAAATTCGATATAATTGACATAAGAATAAGAAATCTGATGGGGTTCCTGACTTTGGTTCAGGTCATGATCTTATGGTTCGTGAGTTCGAGCCCTGCATCAGGCTCTGTGCTGACAACTTGGAGCCTGGAGCCTGTTTCAGATTCTGTGTCTCCCTCTCTCTGCCCCTCTCCTGCTTGCATTTTCTCTCCCTTTCTCTCAAAAATAAACATTAAAAATTACCAAAAAAAGAAATATGAATAATCCTCTACCTATTAATAAACTATAATTCATCATTTTATACCTTCTCAAAAAGAAAACTCTAGTCTTGGAAAAACTTCATTGTAGATTCCTTCAAACATTTAAGGGGAAAACACCTGCTTTACACAAATTCATCTAGATAATGAAAAAAAATACTTCTCCCATTTTATTTTGCAAGGTAGCAGAACATGTATTTAAAATAAGATTAGGGACACCTGAGTGGCTTAGTCGGTTAGCGTCTGACTCTTGATTTTGGCTCAGGTCATGATCTCATGTTTCATGAGTTGGAACCCTGTGTCGGGCTGTACGTTGAGGCTGCCGAGCCTGCTTAGAATTCTGTCTCTTGACCTCTCTCTCTCTCTCTCTCTACTCTCCCCACACTCATTCTCTCTCTCTCAAAAATACATAAACTTTAACAAATAATATAAAGTAATAATAAACTATTGACTGCATATACAAATAAGATACTCGTGCAAAAAAAAATCCCACTAAAATTTAAAACATATAGTGTGTGCTTGATTCTGTCACCTCTCTCATTGTCTTACATCCATATGGCTCTTAACTTTTTTCATGTTTCTTTGAACAGACCTCACTGCTCAATATTAAGTTTCACTTGACTAAATAGCTTCATGACTCCATCTTCTTTATGCCAGCACAGGGTACACATAATTATCAAAAGTGACATAATTGTGTCCCTACTTAATAATATTTTTGGCTATTAGAATCTTAATTCTGAGCTTTATCATTTAGAACTTTTACAATTTGATCTTTATCTTTTTATTCTTCATTATTTAGCTAATCTTTCAGACCCCACTACCTGCCAAGTCACCCACATTAAACATCTCAGCATCCCACAATAGTGACTAATTCACACATCAGCACATTAACTAAGGTAATTCCCTCCACACGTTCTGTTCTTTTTCAATATAGATCATGTGTGTTAGAAGTAGATATTTTATCAATTACTGGAACATGAGGAGCACTGACAATATACAATTAAAATGAGAGCTGATCTAGCTAAGATTCTAGAACCAAAGCTTACCACAGCAACTAGAATAAACATTGATTTGTGTCCCTTTGAAAATGTTTGAGTATAATGAATTTAAACACGTTCATTTTAGAAACTTTCTGCATGAGAAAGAGGATATATATGAATATTAAGTGGACAAATGATAGATTCTGAAGTTGGCTATCACCTTTTTAATAATCCTTCAAAACTACCCCATTTGCTTGAATATGATTAACCCAGTCATAAATGCCAGAACAGACCTTGATTAGTTTAAAAAAAACAATACTATCTTATGTGTAATGTTTGTGGCTCAAGGTTATTCAAGTTACCCAGTATCTTCAAACCAGAAGAAAATAAAGCTTTTATGTTAGAGTTGTCAGAAGAGTGATTTTCCTTCTGCCCTTGTTCTGAATAATGAAACATACACTGCTGTGTATGATGGTTAGTGTTTTGCAACCTTAAATTGAAGCTTGGATACAGATAAGGGTATAGAAAAGAGATTCACCAAGAAACATAGCTAGTGATGTAAAAGAACTATGTCTGTATTCCATCCAACCTCCAAACTATTAAGTTAAAGCTGTCAATATATTGACTTTTTGGTTTAAACCAGCAAGATTTTTATTATTTGAAACTAAAGCCCTTGGATATAGATCAAGATGGAAAGATGTTATCAGAATGACCTTTTGTTGTTTCGTTTTTTCAAGTGATTAAAAAGATGATGTTTTCTAAGAAAGGATTGACTTTTTAAAGAGAACATAAATTTAGTGTGCACTTGCTGATTTAAAGTAACTTTGAAACACACAAGTAAATTTGTCAATCATGTCATTGATCACAAACTCAGATGAGTAAACTAGAATACATAAAGTCCATAAATAACAAGTAAAGCATTTTATTTTTCAAGGGAGAAATCTTAGAATAAACACAAAGAAGGGTTTCAACTGAACAATGTAGAAATACAGTTAATTTGCAGAGTGGAGGAAGATAATGAGCCTGAAAAGAAATCTACTGGGGAGTAGCCAAAGATAATCACAGTAAAGCAAGGCAATATGATCTCTCTCCCGCTCTCTCTCTCTCTCTCTCTCTCTCTCTCTCTCTCACACACACACACACACAGAATTTACAGAAGGAAAAATACTACAATATTGTCAAATTCTGTTGCTTGATCAAGTAAAATGAAAACCAAACTTTTCAATAGATTTAGAGAAATGCATGTCATTGATTACCTTAGGGACGGTTGTTTCCATGAATAACATATGGTATTAGAAGTCAGACAAAGGCAGTTAAAAAGTTAGTAGAAAATTCAGATTTAGAGAAAAAATAGGTTTGGCTAGTAAGAAAAAGAAGATGCAGAGGTCATAGATATGTGCAATTTTAAGAATTTGCGTGTGTTTGCATATCTTTTGTATTGTTTTCTGTATAATAATTAATTGTAATAATAAATATAATTATTACTTTTGTTTGATAATTAATGGCTTATTTCTTAGAGCCATTTCAGGTTTACATAAAAATTGATTAAAAAATACAGAATTCCCCTTTCTTCCCATGAATGCTGCCGAGGAAGCATCGTTAAAGTCTGCCCTCCCACTGCTGTCATGTCTAAACCAGAATCTCCCAAAGAGCCTGAAGAACTGTGGAGGCTCTTCATCCGAGGTTTGAGCTTTAAAAATAATTGATGAGAGTTTGAGGAACCATTTTGAGCAACGGGGAACATTTACAGAGTGTGTAGGAACGAGAGATCCAAACACCAAACTTTCCAGAGGGTTAGGGTCTATCATGTATGCCCCTGTGGAGGGGGTGGATGCAGCCATGAATCAGGGCCACACAAAGTGGATGGAAGAGGTGTGGAACCAAAGAGAAAAGAATAATCTCAAGAGAAGATTCTCAAAGACCTGGTACCACTTAACTGTGAAAAATGTTTTTGTTGGTGGCATTAAAGAAGACTCTGAAGGACATCATCTCAGAGATTATTTTAAACAGTATGGGAAAATTGAGGTGATTGAAATCGTGACTGACTGAGGCACTGGCAAGAAGAGAGGCGTTGCTTTTGTAACACTTCTTTTGTAACACTTGAAGACCATGGCTCCATGGACAAGATCATCATTCAAAAATACCATACTGTGGGGATGCCTGGTGGCTCAGTAGGTTAACCACCAAACTCTTGATCTCGACTCAGGTCATAATCTCATGGTTAGTGGGATCGAGCCCCATCATGGGCTCTGTGCTGATGGTGCAGAGCCTGCTTAGGATTCTCTCTCTCTCCCTCTCTCTGCCCATATGTGAAACTCATGACCATGACCACACATGCCACTCATGACACACATGCCCATATGTGAAACTCATTAGAATTTATGATTGTGTAATTAAAATTACCTTTGCTTAGAAAAACAATCCAGATATTTCCAGATAAACAATTAAACTGTAAACATTAGTGTTTCTTTGAAAAAATCTATAGTAATAAATATATCAATATAAATTATGATAATACTCATAAAACCAGTAAGAACTGAGTGGGTTTTTAGAAATTTTATTTATAAAAGTCTTTCTAATTTTCTCAATATGGGTATACTTGAAATATAATATCATCTTTTTAAAGAAATAATCTAATTGAGATTTGAATGATGACTTATGGCAATAATCAATTCAGAAATAATCATATAAATCCAAATCACTAATATTATTTTTAATTTACTAAATTTATATGAATCTTTTGAAAATCCATAAAATTACAGTGTCTACAATATATATGAAATTAAATTATTACCTAAAGTCAAGAATAGATCTTCCTCAAACTGATAATAAGGTTATATCCTGATAAACCCATCTTAAATTGAAAATGTCATGAGCTAAAATGCATTAATACGCCTAACCTACTGAACATCATAGCTTAGCCTAGCCTACCTTAAACATTCTCAGAACACCTACAGTAGCCTAGGGTTGGGCATAATCATCTAACACAAAGCCTGTTTTACAATGAAATGTTGAATATCTCATGTAATTGGTTGAACATTGTTCTGAAGCTCAAAAACACAATGGTTGTGTGGGTACAGAATGGCTGTAAATGTATCCGTTGCTTACTTTCATGATGGCCGACTGCTTGCGAGCTGCAGCTCGCTGCCACTGCCTAGCGTCAAAAGAGAGTATGTCCTGCATAGGGCTAGCCTCGGAGATGATCAAGATTCAAAATTTGAAATATAGTTTCTGGTCAATACGAATGACTTTCACACATTGTAAGTCAAAAAATGATAAGTCAAATCATCTGTACGTCGGGGGCCATTGTACTTCATAATGCTTTATTGGAGATTTGCAGATAATACGCCAAAAAATGATTTCAAAGTGAACATTACTAAGAGGGCCTTCAGATATAAAAGGTCTGATAGCTGTCTGACCTAAGTGTTCTGTATCTAGATAAGCTGGAATAAATTGATGTTGAACAGAACATTTTTTACTTGCTATCTTGAACTTAGATTGTGTGATCATTCTAGTAACTACTTAAATAATATGCAGTTGCAACAAAAGAATAGAAACCACAGTATTCTTGGTAATATTTTTCCATTAAATTTGATTAAATGAATATGTGAAGCCTTGGCTCAAAATGGTATTTATCATTTTTGGCTTTGTTTTTCTTTTTTTGCATTACTGGAAAACTGCTAAAATATTTAAATTTATATGTAAAATCAACTTTGTTCCAGGTTTTCACTTGTAAGCATATCTGGAAGAATTTAAAAAGAGTAAGGACTTAGAATCTCTTCATTGAGGTGACCATCTATATGGTGCAGGATTCCTAGTCTCTAAAGATTTGCCTTTAAATATTAGTACTGCTCTGCCCCCATACAATGATAATGAAATTCTTCTCTCAGATTTCTAAAACTTCTACTTGGAGATATGCACACATGCACCCAGGTGTGTATGTGTGTGCATGTGTGTGTGTGAAATATATATTTATATACATGTATATATATCATATATTTTATATATAGCTATATATAAAATACTAAATTAATAAATATGCTGTTTACTAAATATATTACTTATGGATACACACACATGCATACACAAACACAGAAATGTATATGTGTCTGCCTTTGCTATATATGAATATATTTATACATATTTGTATATTTTTAGTATTATATTTACTTAGTAATTTGTCATTGAATTTTTAGTATATTAAATATACTAAATGTAAAAATCATATGTAAAATAATATTCACACACATTGCAGTTTTATTAAGCTTTAAAACAGAATTGTTTCTTCTGCTTTTTTATGGGAAATAGTTAAGTGAGTAAACTTCAGGTGGTTTTGGTATATCATGGGAAATTTGGAAACAAGAACATCAATGGATATTTGCATTTCTGTTTTTAACTCAAATAATTACCAAATGTATTTTCTTTTCTCTTTTTCAAAATGCATAAAATTCAAAGTTGTCAAAAATATTTGTTTCCTCTAATGCATGCACATGTGTGCAAGTTCAGCATGCTATAAAATTTAAGTGTTTATTTTTTTAAGCAATTCAACAAAATCAAATATCCTTAGCAAGTCTGTGGATATCACACAGATATACAAAATATAATTGGTTGGATTTTTATGTATATGTAAAGAATCCAAGGTAATCATCAGGTGCTTTAATTTAATCAAGGGGATATATGTGGTCATGATATCTAGGGAGCATTCAAGTTCCTTTTGAATTTATTATCACTGATAAGGGTACTGATAAGGGTACATTACATTAGTATAAGTTGAAAGAAATACGTGGTCTTGTATACTTGTGAATAATTTATCTATTGTACATGTCTAATTTATATTTGCAAACCCATGGCTTATATTTTTGATTATGTGCATGTCCACTTTGGTTCTCAAAGTTATTCAAAACAGGAAAAATGGTAATATGCGCTATTTTTCATAGAGTGTGGCTTATATTCATTTTGAGACACCATGCTAATTTACATCTATTTTTCCTAGGTAATTTCAGTGTTGGAAATGGAAACAATCAATTATATTAATATTGTACTACTGATATCTATATGATAATGACTCTCAAATACTTATTTATCAAAAATCAGTGTATTGTTATTTTTGCAAAGAATACCATTATTTATTCACATAAATGAATCTAAACTTTGTAGGTTTAATGGAATGGACCCTAAACATTGAGTTTCATAAATAAGAAATTATAGTTTGACCACAAAATGATGATTAGTCATTTTTATCCAAGTATGGATGTCATTACTGTCTCATAGGTCCCTAAGACCACTCTTAGGTTTCATGATTTGCTAGAAAGACCTACAGAATTCTGGAAAGCTGCTATACTCACAGTTACAGTGTATTATAGAGGAAGGATACAGATTTAAATCAGTAAAGGGCAAAGGTGTATATGGCATAGTGTAGGAGGAACGAGGCACCACCTTTCAACTGTCCCTCTGACCTCTACTGTCTTTGACCCAGTAGAGTAAAAGAGATAGCAACAATGTATGATGACATTTGCCAAGTGTTGTCAAAAAATGAAGCTCAGGCCTTCTTGACCCTTGACCAGGGTTTTTATTAATGGTTGTCCTGAGGCATGGAATACTGATGTTAATGACCTAAGCTACTTGGACTCCAATCCCCCAGAGGTCAAACTGACAGAGTGGCCTCAGATCCCAGGTAAACAAAAATAGATGGTCACCATAAATCACAGTGTTACCATAAACCACGTGTGTAGCTTAATGTCTCAGGTATAGAAAGACATTCTTATCAGGCAGGATATTTTAAAGGGCTCAGAGGCAATCTCCCTTTTAAGTGGGTGAAGGGCCAGTCCTTTATGTGGAACATGTAGCTTTGAGCACCCTAAACCTGCTGGATTAACCCTTTACTATTCAGTCGAATTTTAGAACCAAAAAGTCATCAAGTCATTCAATTGTTTGAGAAATAATTTTGACTTCTGTCATGTGGATATTGATGAGGCAGCACTGAACAAAAGAGCTTCAGTTTTGACTTCATAAAGCTTATGTTTTCCAGGAAAAGATAACAAATATACAAAATCAATTTCTAAGAAGATATTATTATGTATGAAAATGCTATGTGAAAAAATAAATCATAAACAGCAGGAAAGGTGTGGAATGGGTTCAGTTTTAATTGGGCTTTTCAGAAACGGCCTTACTGTGATGGCAATGTCAGTAAGTAAATTCAGGTGATGAGGAAGCAAGATGTGGGTAACTAACTGGGTGAATAACATCCTAAGTGGACAGAACACCACATACAAAGGCCCAGTTGGAGGCACATGTTATGTGGGGAAAACCGCAAGGGGAAAGTTGGCTGAAGACCAGTAAGAATGAGAGACAGAAGGAAGTGGCAGGGCCAGCGATGTAAACGGTTGCATAATTCTCTCTAATCATTATTTTCCACAATAATTTTTTTCCTATTGACACTTATTATGAAACTATTTTGGTTCTGTTTTATATTCTGTAAAAATGGTTTGGAATGGCATAGATTTCTATAAGGAGATAAAGGTATTTTCAATCCTGGACAATTAGAACAAAGGGCTAAGAAAATGCTTTGCCCCCATGTAGCTTTTTTGAAGTTTGTCACTTTAAATGTTAAACCCAAATTGTCTGGTGAATAGTACTCTTTTATGAACAGCACCAATAATTGAGGATGTCCCAGGTGGCCCTTTTTGTAGGAGAACAAACAGAGCTTGGCACCACAGAGCTACTCAAAGAGATCGCCATGGGTCACTGTCATTGGAACAATGCTTACTTTGCACTGTTCTTGCCTGGCCATCGCCTGTTCACATGCTTTTCTTCACACAGCTGGACTTCTTTGTTGTATGTAACATATCATGTGGTGCGCATTTTCTCTTCTGTCGCCCATGATTGAGAACAGATGTTATATGCCTTTATAATTGTCTTCAGGAAATCTCGATGCCTTTTAATGGCACTCTGTACCTTTTGTAATCAGGAGGGTTAGCTGCATGCTTAGAGGCCCATGAAGTATAGAACTTCCTTTTATTGTAGATAGTCACAGACAACCCCTAGGCCTGCTGTTTCCCATTCACTGCTGCTGGAACAATTAGCAGTAATAAAGGTTTTTCACAACAGGTATTAATGCCTTTCTGAAAAAGGTAAGGACATTTGGCTGTTCTTGGAATAGGCAAGCATTGAGCTATGGAAGATAAATGGTTTCTTAATGGAAGAAAAATTTTATTTTCCTCACTTAATTTTTTCCACTCAAAATAAGTTAATTCTTAGTCTTCAATTATACATTGAAAAAAAAGCTAAATAAAACAAGAGTTATTCTCAAATTTGAAGCCTCAAATTCAAAATATATTCTCATAATTTATAATTATTTTGATTGGATTAACTAGAGTAATATGAATAAAATCATGCAGAAAGCCTTCTGTGAAAATGCTGGGTTATTTTCCTTGGTGAATTGTCGATACACTTATTTGGATAAATTATGGGAAATTTTATAATGTCTAATAAAAACATTTTCAATAAAAATATTTTATTCAGGTGGAGTATTAATTTGGGTTAATGCAAATGGCCTTGTTCCATTTCTTTCTTCTTCTTTCCCAACCTAATGGAGTCTGACAAAAGTGAATCTCAGACTTCCTAAGACTCTTACACTTTCATTCTTGTTTTCAACATTAATATTAGTAATGATAACTCTGCATAAGGTGTTTTAGTATGTGCTGGACAGTGACTGAGTGCTTTAAAGCTATCTCCCTTATCCCTTGCAGAACTAGGCAGCGGTGAAGTTGAAAGTCTACACCCACTGCCCTTAACCCCTATTTATTTGATTTCTCCAAAGTCTTTCTTTGACCATTTCCTCATTAATACTAAATTTTCAGCCTTCTTTTTCTTTAAAGAAACCTTGTGTTCTGTAGAGTCTCTATTGTATTCTGGGACAACACAAATATACGTGTATATAAACTAATTGCTTTCTCTAACTTCCTAACTAGAATTGAAATTATACTTTAATGTAAATTCTTTCCCATTAATATAAATCTTTAGCACAAAAGAGCCTGGTGAATTTGGTTTTTGTTTTTTTTTTTCAATATTTAGGTCAATTTGAGAAGAATAAACATCTTTTTTTGTTTAAGTTTATTTACTTATTTTGAGAGAGAGTGAGCCATGAGCAGGGAAGGGGCAAGGAGAGAGGGAGAGAGAGAATCCCAATCAGGATTGTACTGCCAGCTTAGAGCCGGGTGTGGGACTCTATCCCACAAACTGTGAGATTGTGACCTGAGCCAAAATCAAGAGTCTCACCCTTAACTAACTGAGCCACACAGGCACCCCAAGAATAAGCATATTAAAAATATTCAATTTTTCATCCCATGAGCTTCCATGAGCATCATTTATCTGTCCAATTTTTATCTTCTTAGTGTAAGCAAAGAGTGTCAATATTTTGCTGGATCCATTTAATAAATGGAGAGTATTACTTCTTTCTATATTATTATCATTACCTTTTTAATGTTTACAGGATCTGTAGTGATGTCCCCTTTTTCACTCATTATATTAGTAATTCTACCAACAACCAGTGAATTTGGAAGAGTATATTGAACCGTGAGTTTGCAATCCTTTATGAAACTTTGATTTCACTCTTTCCTTTATAAGCCTTGCTAGGGTTTTATCAGTTGTAGTAATCTACTGATTAGAAGATTAAAGTAGAAGTAATCTACTTGCAAATAACCTACTTTTAATTTTATTCATTTTTTTATTTGTCCTTTTCTTATTAATTTCAGCTATTCTGTTTTTCATTCCATATTTTAACTTGCTTTAGGTTTAATTTACTTTCCTTTTCCTAGCTTTCAATGATGGAAGCATTGTCCATTGACTTAAAATTTTCTTCTTATCTAATATAAACATTCAAAGCTATAGAAGTGTAGGGGCACTTGGCTAGCTCAGTTGGTAGAGCATGTGACTCTTGATCTCAGGGGTCATGGGTTTGAGCTTCACATTAGGCGTGGAGTCACAATGAAATGAAATGAAATGAAATGAAATGAAATGAAATGAAATGAAATGAAATGAAGTATAGAAAAATTCCAAAGCTATAAAAGTCCCTTTAAGCATTGATTTAAATACATCACTAAAATTTTGATTATGTTCTCATTATTATGTAGTTCAAAATGTTTTTATATTTTCTTATTATTTATTTATTCTTTTATTCAGGACTATATAGAACTCTATTGATCAGTTTTCAACTACTTGAGGATTTTCCAGCTACTTCTGTTATTAATTTTAATTTAATTTAATTTTGATCAAGATATATATTATGTATGATTAAAACTCTTTAAAATTTATCAAGACCTGTTTCATGTTCCAAACAATGGTTCATCTTTTTGAATGATCCATGTGTGCTTAAAAACATTATGTGTTTTATAGCAGGGCCACTTCGTACTACATGATCTGATAGTTAATGACTCCATTTAATTGTACAAATTTTATAATCTGTATTTTACTCACAACCCTCCAATAGTGTTTTCTGCCAGACCTTGCAGAACATTGCCCATGGTATACTTAACTTAATATTATGATACAGGCTGAAGGAAGCAGTTTTAGGGATCTCGTTTGTACATTAACTCTTTTAGTTTAATTGTCTCTCAAATCCTAGATGTCTCAGGAATGCCAGTTTGATTTCTACTTATTTTACTCATTCAAAAAGCTGGTTCATGATTGCGTTCCATTTCCTGTGATACAGTTTGAAAAGCTCCCCCAGGCACAATGTTGTTTTGAATGTTGGAGCTTCCCTCTTATGATTCCTTTCCCTCCAGGATCACAACTTTTTACCTCTTTTTGCTCTATGCCTGAAGCTAGTCCATGTATAAATTTTATACATATTATAGCTGATATTTTTGTAAGAAGGTAGATCACTTGCCATTTACTTTTTCATGGTCAAAACTGAAATTTGCGTAAACCTTGCTTTCCTTCCATTGCATAGTGAGTGAATTTTGCGTATTAGGGTTCTATAGAGAAACAGAAAAAATAGAAGGTGTGCATATGTGCATGTATTTGTGTGTATGTGTGTGTGTATGTGTGCGTGTGAAAGAGAAAGACATAGAGAGAGATTTTTTTAAATATAATTTATTGTCAAATTGGCTCCCATACAACACTCAGTGCTCATCCCAACAAGTATCCTCCTCAATGCCCATCACCCACTTTCTCCTCTCCCTACACCCTATCAAGCCTCAGTTTTTTTCTCTGTATTTAAGATTCTCTTATGGTTTGCCTCCCTCCTGAGAGAGATTTATTATAAGGAATGGGGTTCAATTATTATGGTGATTGGCAGTGTGGCCCCACAGACTCAAGACCCAAGAGAGTCAATGGTGCAGTATTAGTTTGAAAGTTAGCCAGCAGAGATCCAGAAGAGTCAATGATGCAGATGAAAATGAAAAGCAGTCTGCTGGAGAATTTCCTGTTACTTAAGAGAGGAGTAGGGTTTGCTTTGTTCTTTTTAGGCTGTCAGATGATTGGATGAGGCCCACCCATATTATGAAGAATAATCTGCTTTACTCTGATTAAATTGTTAGTCTCATCCAAAAACTCCCTTGCAGAAACACCCAGAATAATGTTTGACTAAATATATGGGCACCTCATGGCCAATTAATTTGAACATAAAATTAACTATCATATTTCATAAGTCTATATTTCGTATTGTTGTAAATTTCTGTTCATGTTTATCCAAATTTTGCTGTTTTCAGTGTGACTTTCACTTCATGAAATTTTAAATTTCTTTTAATTTTTCCTGAAAACTGCTGTTTTCCTTTTAATCTCTCTCCCTCTCTCTCTCTGCTTCCTCCTTGCCTTCTCATCTTCTTCCTCCTCTTCTTTCTTCCTCCTCCCTCCTTCCTTCTCCTTCTTCTATTTCTTTCTATTACAAAATCTTCTTCAGATAACTTATATCTCCTAATTGATCTCTTACATGGGTTTAATAAAATGGTCTGTACTGAATAGATTTTGTAGAAAAGTATTTTTCTGGTTTATGCTTTTTTGATGTATATCTTCTGTATTCTAAGTGTCTTGATTTTTTTATTTTCTTTTTGTACCACCTCTCTTTTTAATAAACACATTTTTGTTGTAAACCTTTTTTATAAAAGGTTTTTTTGTAAAGTTATAAAAGTTATTTATAACTGTCTTTTTCTTCCCTTATCACACTTCAATTCCATCTACTTTCCTTTTTTTTTTTTTTTTTTTAAATTTTTTTTTTTCAACGTTTATTTATTTTTGGGACAGAGAGAGACAGAGCATGAACGGGGGAGGGGCAGAGAGAGAGGGAGACACAGAATCGGAAACAGGCTCCAGGCTCCGAGCCATCAGCCCAGAGCCTGACGCGGGGCTCGAACTCACGGACCGCGAGATCGTGACCTGGCTAAAGTCGGACGCTTAACCGACTGCGCCACCCAGGCGCCCCTCCATCTACTTTCCTTTTATATCAACCAGATTGTAAACAATAAAAATTAAATGTCAGCCATATTTTGCCTTTATCCTCTCTTCTACTCTTTAGAACTTAATTGAATGCTAATAGGAATATTTGATTGTAGACCCCTAGACCACATGTCTCAAATAAAAGAACTGTGACTTTTACTTTTACATATTTCTCCTGGCCCCAGGACCAGGTTCTAAACCACTAGCAAGTCCTTTTTATACTAGTCCACTTTGTAATTCCTGGTTGTTACGCTTTATATTTTATGGCTAACATTTATGGTTGTGGTTTGCCCACTTTAAATTGTGAATACCTTTCTTACTTTTCTGGGATATTTATGAAATATCACAGAACAACTATTCCAAACGTTCTTTTCAGGCTGTCATTTCAGGCTGTCATTTGCTACATTTAGTGATTTTATTTGGTCATCTACCATTTTGTAAGTATTATCCTACTTTCCATTTTACCTTCAGAATCATTGCATCTTTTCAAGAGTCTCTCAATTCCTTCAATATCGACATCCCTCAGAATGCTGTTCTCCACCGTCTAATGTCTTTTGACTTCATCTATAATATCAACACTTATTTTGTTCTTTTTTTTTTTAAATAACTGAATTTTTTAAGAACAGTTTTAGATTTACAGGAAAAGTGAGCGGATGGTGCAGAAATGTCCAGGTTACCACTTGCTGTGCCCCATATACTTTTCCTTTATAATTAATATCTTGCATTAGTGTGAGACATTTGTTATAATTAATGAAATAATATTAATATACTCTTATTAACGAAAGTCCATAGTTGACATTAAGGTTCACTACTAGTGTTGTACAGTTCCATGGGTTTTGACAAATACATGTCATGTGTCTATCATTACAGTATCATACAGAACAGTTTCCCTGCCTAAAAGAATTTCCTGTGCTTCACCTACTAACCCCTACACAAGCCCTCTAAACACCTTCAACACTTTTCTTAACATGAGAAAGAGCTTCCATTCCACATTCCACATTCCAAAATTAACGGTCCCATTGAAAGGCAAATAGAGAATTGTATAAGTACAAAGACTCTGGAACTATAACCCCTGTTGTCAAATTCTCCATTTACTACCTGCTTGTGTAACTCTGGATAAATTACTTTATATCTCTGTGCCCCAAATCCCAATTTTCCCAACAAGAAAATTTAACCGTAATGGTTGTCATTCAGTAGTTTTCTACTAATAATTAAATAAATTAATACGTGTAAAGTTCTTAGCATCAAAGTTAGCATATATAAAATAGTCTATGTGAGCCATTCTGCAATACCTACTTCCTAATTTCACTCCATTGATTATTTGCTGCAGCTTTTTAGTTTGAAGCTTTTGAACATTATTTGAAGCTTTTTAATTTGATGTGGTCTCACTTGTCTATTTTGGCCTTTGTTACTTGTGCTTTTGATGTCACATGCAGGAAATACTGCTAAGACCAATGTCAGAAACTTTTTCCTTATATTTTCTTTTAGGAGTTTTATGGTTTCACTTCTTATAGTTAACTCTTTAATCCATTTTGAGTTGATTTCTGTGTATGATGTAAGATAAGCATCCAGTTTAATTCGTTTGCATATGAATATCCAACTTTCCCAACATCATTTGTTCTACACACTATCTATTCTTTATTGTGTGTTTTTTATTTTCCTTGTGGAAGATCAATTGACAGTATATGTGTGTCTATTTTATGAACTCTTTATTCTCTTCCCTTGGTTTATATGTCTACCTTTATGCCAATATCATACTATTCTAATTACTATAACTTTGTAATATATTTTGAAATCAGAAATGTCATGCTTTTAGTTGTTCTTCTTGTTCAAAATACTTTGACTATTTGGGGTTTTGTTTATTTGTTTGTTTGTTTGTTTGTTTTTGTGGTTCCATATGAACTTCAGGATTTTCTCGAAGTCTGTGAAAAATGCCATCAGGATTTTGATAGAGATTGCATTGAACCTATTGATATCTTTGGGTAGTATAGACATTTTAACAATATTAAATCTTCCAATCCATGAACATGGATGTCTTTGCACTGATTCTTTAATTTCTTTCATCAGTGTTTTGTTATTTTCAGCATACAATTCTTTCACCTCCTTGAGTATGTTTGTCCTTAAACATTTCATTCTTCTGGATACAATTTTAAATGGTATCATTTTCTTAATCTCCTTTTTGGATAGTCTGTTTCAGCTCTACAGAAATGCAACTGATTTTTGTGTTTTGATTTTGTTTTATGCACCTTTGATGAATTTGCTTATTAGTTCTAGCAGTTTTGTTTTGGTAGGGTCTTTAGAGTTTTCTATATGTAAGATCATGTCATCTGTGAACAAGGATAATTTTACTTCTTCCTTTCTGATTTGGATGCCTTTTAATTCTTTTTATTGCCTAATTACTTTGGCTAAAACTTTACTATATTGAATGGAAATGGTGAGAGTGGACATCCTTGTCTTGTTTCTAATCTTAGAGGAAAACTCAGTTTTCTGCTGGTGAGTATGATATTAGCTGTATGCTTTTCATATTATGTTGAGGTCAATTCCTTCTATATAGAGTTTATTTTTATTTTTTGAAAACAATTTTAATGTTTATTTTTGAGAGAGAGAGAGGACAAGTGACGGAAGGACAGAGAGAGGGAGACACAGAATCTGAAGCAAGCTCCAGGCCCTGAGCTATCAGCACAGAGCCTGGCAGGGTTGGAACCCATGAACCATGAGATCATGACCTCAGCGGAAGTTGGACACTTAACCAACTGAGCCACCCAGGTGCTCCCAGTTTATTTTTAATTGTGAAGAGTTTTTACTATGAAACGGTGTTTTCAAATGTATCTTTTGAGTTAATCATGTTATTTTTCTTTTTTGTTCTTTTAATATGGTATATCACATTGATTTTCATATATTGAACCATTCTTGCACACCAGTGACAAATCACACTTGCTTATGGTATGACCCTCTCTTAAAAGCTCACCTGACAGCCATACAGAGAAAGACAGATACCATATGTTTTCACTCTTATGTGGATCCTGAGAAACTTAACAGAAACCCATGGGGGAGGGAAAGGAAAAAAAAAAAAAAAAGAGGTTAGAGTGGGAGAGAGCCAAAGCATAAGAGACTCTTAAAAACTGAGAACAAACTGAGGGTTGATGGGAGTGGGAGAGAGGGGAGGGTGGGTGATGGATATTGAGGAGGGCACCTTTTGGGATGAGCACTGGGTGTTGTATGGAAACCAATTTGACAATAAATTTCATATATTGAAAAAAAAAAAAAAAAAAGCTCACCTGACAGGCCCCTTCAGGATTATCTCCTTTTTAATTAACTTATTATCAAATGCATAGTGATGTTTACTATATCAGCAAAATCCATTTATCTTTAACATAAAAAGTAACCTAACCATGAACATAATCCCATCACATTCATTGATCCTATTCTCACTAAAGGAGGGAGGATTATAGCGGATATGTACATCACCTGAGCTTTCTGCCTCACTCAGGTAACACTTTTTGGTAAAAAGGGCAAACATTGTTAAATGCATTTCACTTCACAAATTTTTCCAAAGTGATTGATTCCACTATTATAGTCATTTTGTTAGGATCAAAATTAGAATGGGTTAAGTTTTTTCTTGTAGTAAATTAAAGCACCAAGTTCCAGTAATGGTGGAAAGATGTAATAAGCTTGTTTCCTTTAGAATCTATTCTGCCATTCTAATCACATGAAATCGTGGGCTCATTCAGACTTGTGCTGTCCAAAACAGTATCCATCGGCCACATGAGGCTTTTTAACCTTAAATAAGTTAAAAGTAAATAATATTAAATATCAGTCCCTTGGTTATTAGCCATTTCTCAGGTACTTAGTAGGCATGTGTGACTATTGGCTACTGTATTGGAAAAAATAGATATAGGACATTTTAATCATCAAAGAAAGTTCTGTTGTATGGCTTGACTTAGTTCCATGGTTCTCAAACTTTAGCTTGCCCCAGAATCACTTGAAAGGCTTGTTAAACAGTATGCTACTCTCCTTCCACAGTAGGACTAAGGTGACATCTAAGAATTGCATTTTTATGAAGTTTCAAGGTTAGATTGAAGTTATTTCTCTATAAACCACAAATAAGAGCCATGAATTTAGTTGTTAATCCATTTGCATAAACTTATAGAAAAAAAAAAACCTAAGTAACTGTATCTCAAGGAATATAGGCATCCTGAGTGTAAACATGTGTTTTACAATAAAAATCCTGATAGCAGAGAGGATAATTGTTCTCAGTTAATAGTATTTTGCTGCTACCTGCAGGTAAAACTGGATATAAACTATTTTAATGATTTCAGTCTTTTAGACAAACTGATTGTTATGGTCAGAAAAATATGTCCAATAAATGAAAATCCGTATGAAAACAGTACTCATAATTCTTGTCAATTTCCTGTAATATACGAGAATGGTAGAGTAATAATAAACAAAGGTATTATTTAATCATAATCTATTTTCTATATAATAAAGGAGGTGATTATCTAATACAATATTTATTGAAATACAGTAATTGTTTTAGGAACAGAAACTATAGTGGAAATTTTTTATTATATCCCATTTATCATTAAAACTAATTTGCCTTTATATCAGACAGCGATTAGAAGAAAAAGAATGTCAAAAACATTCTGTAAAAAGGATTTTATCAAAATGGGCTCAAAAGTGCCTTGATAGAGGGAAAGTCTGGAAATACCATTCTGAATTTAAAAATTCTAAATTCAAACATATATGTATAAATTGTTTATATGATTTCATTGATTTTTGGTGATAACCCTAGAAACCATGTGTATGTACCAACTTTGGACGTTTTTAGTCTTTTTTTTTTTTTTCAGACAGTATAAATCATATGAAAAAAAACAATGCAGGAGTAAAATTCCATATGACATATTTTCAACATATTCCCTAATGCCTAGTTTTTAATTTTTTTTGCAGTGTTTCCTAATACACCTTACAGCAATTTGTTTTTCATGGAAGTGGTAGAAATTAAAAATTAGTATTAATAATACATATATCACTCAATTGTCCAGACATCACTCTACTACAGTATATTTATAAATAAAACATAATGTAAATTTATATTTTTATATATTATAAATATATAGGTATATATACATAAAGTATCCCTATGCTCCAACTGAAAAACTCATATATTTTAAATACAGTTATTCTAATTTCAATAGTATAAATTTTATTTTCCTTGGTAGACATTATTTTGTTTTTTAGCAAATACACCAATTATTTGAAAAATTGGGTGTATTTATCTGAAAACAAATTGTTTCTTCCCAAAATGTCAACAAATCAAAAAATTCTCAAGATACATCCATTCAGAAGTGACATTTTTTTACTTAGCAAAACCATTAGATATAGCCACTTGTCAAAACAAATTTTTACCTATGTTACTCCCATGTCATTCAAAGAGTAAGATATTAAAAATACTAAAAAGAAAAATAAGCATTAAAATGTTAATAGAAAACTTTCATAGAGAAGATTTTTTTTTTTTAATTTTTTTTTTCAACGTTTATTTATTTTTGGGACAGAGAGAGACAGAGCATGAACGGGGGAGGGGCAGAGAGAGAGGGAGACACAGAATCGGAAACAGGCTCCAGGCTCTGAGCCATCAGCCCAGAGCCTGACAGGGGGCTCGAACTCCCGGACCGCGAGATCGTGACCTGGCTGAAGTCGGACGCTTAACCGACTGCGCCACCCAGGCGCCCCGAGAAGATTTTTTTTTAATTCAAGTTAGATAACATACAGTATAGTCTTGGCTTCAAGAGTAGAACCCAGTGATTCATCTCTTAGTATGACACACAGAGCTCATCCCAAAAAGTGCCCTCCTTAATGCCTGTCACCCATTTAACTCACACTCCCCTTCCAGCAGCCCTCAGTTTGTTCTCTGTATTTAAGAATCTCTTATGGTTTGCCTCCCTCTCTGTTTTATCTTATTTTTTCTTTCCTTCCCCTCTTTTCATCTTTTCATCTTTTCATTTGAGTTTCTCAAATTCCACATGTGAGTGAACTCATATGTTAGCTGTCTTTCTCTGACTGGCAATGGAATACTACTTGGTGATGAAAAAGAATAAAATCTTGCCATTTGCAACAATGTGGATTGAACTAGAGTGTATTATGCTATGTGAAAGAAAGTCAGCCAGATGGAGATTTTCTTATATTGACACAAAATTGGGATACCATGAAGAAAAGGAATTAAATATGTGTTTTTTTGACATTAGTGATTTCCTTGGCGAATAATAATAACAATAAAAATAAAATATGGATAAGACTGAAAAACAATTCTTTGCAGGGTTCCTGGGGTGGCTCGGTCAATTGAGTGTCTGACTTTGGCTCAGGTCATGATCTCACGATTCATGGGTTAGAGCCATGTATCAGGCTCTCTGCTGGCAGCGTGGAGCCCACTTTGGATCTTCTGTGCCCCCCTCTTTCTGTCCCTTCCCCACTTGTGCTCATTCTCTAAAAAATAAATAAATCTTTTAAAACAAGAAAAGAAAAAGCTTTCTTTGCAACATATTATACAGATATAAGTCTCAATAATGTTTCTTTTGGATGGCTCCCCTTTGTGAAAATTAATAAAAGGAATAAAAAAATTAAAAGAAAATCTCATTTAAAATGGAGTTGGGAGGCCAGCAGGGGAGCTCTCACTCCTTACCACTCTTGTCAATTGTAGACCCAGCAGGAAAGAGAGACCTTGCATGAGTATGCTACTTTACTATCCCAGCTAGAGGAAGAAATAATGACAGACTATTACAACTCAGCCAATGAGGAGCCACTATACTTCAAACTCCCAGTTGACTCAAATGTACTTTTTATTTATAACGCCCTTCTCAGCTTCCCCTTTCCCTGTATAAAAAAGCTTCATCTCCTTTGTTCTGTGGACTTGCCTTTGGTTTTGCCATATCTTACTTGTCCTGATTATAATTCTTTGCTAATCCTGAATGAACCCATTTTAGATGGTAAAATAAATGGCACCTTCAAAAATAAATAACCCCTTCAGCAACAAACTTTCAGTATCCATCCATGAACAGATGTGCCTCTGTTTGGGTTGTGGGACTCAGCTCCATAGGCCATGGCCTGAGGAGGGGTCTTGACCGACTGGTGCATCCAGAAGTAGGATTCCTCAAAGCCTTACATAACACTTCCAATCTTACTTCCCCTCAATATTCAGTTTTACTATTATTCATAGATAACTCAAAACCAATCCATTAGATCTAAAGTCCTTTCCTTTTCTGAATTCTCTTTAGCTTTCAGTAGTAAACTTATTTGATTTAAAAAAGTGCATATAAAAACACCAGGTGTGGACTTCTCTCAATGTACTACAATGCCAATTACCAATTACCTATACCCGCACCTATTATTTCATTCCTCCTTCTTCTCAGGATGGAAGAGTTACCGCCAACTGCCATGGCATACTCTTCAACTATAATATAAGTTGGCTCTCATCTCTTCAAGTATATTTCCTTCATATGGAGATTCAGGTTCTCCTTCTCCCTTCCTTTCTGTCTCCCTCTTTTCTACCACACATATTTGCAATGAATATTTAAACCTCTTAAATCTTTTACACTACAAAAACAAAACAACAAAGTGACATTAACTGCACATTTTCCAATTTACCTATAGTGTCAAGATTCTTATAAAAAAATAAACGTGCTGTCATTAACTGCTCACTGTTCTGTGATGGGCTAGTAAAGATTTAGCAACTGATTCTTCAAGTGTAGTTTCAATGTAAGTGTTGACTGGTATTTTTGTTTATGTTAATGAGTAAAACAAAAGTGAGATGATGCAGATATGTGTTGGAAATCTACTCACTTGCCGATGATGCAAGTGGCTACTTTGTTTAATCAGAATAGTGTTAGAATATTGGAAAACCATTTTCTCAATTTTTTTTTGTTATTTACAATATCCATGTCAATCAGCTATAGACATAACACATTTAAGTTTACTGTGCATTCTCAACACGTTCTCACTCACACTCTTTTTTTTTCTAAGGATTTATCAAAACAACAACTTAACTCCTGATTGGTACTGTTTGCTAATTTATGTGGAGTAAACATCCTCCCGTTGTCCATTTCAAATTAGTATTATGATGTCACTGATTGCAAAGTTGAAAGAGATGTGCAGTAGCAACACATCAGTAAACTTATATAGTATTTCTACTGCATAGATACAATAGAGGCAAATATCCCCAAAGCATAGATAGTAGGAAGACACAGTAAAACAATTGGGAAGGGATAATTTTGCATGTCAAGTTTATATGATTTAATTAACAACTGTGTTTAGTAATTAACTTTCAAAATTCTTTAATATGTAGGAATTGGCTCTTGTGAGCTGGTACAAACTGGCTCTAACCTGCCATTGTGATGATCCCAAGAGTCTTTCAAACTACATTTCTCCCACATGTGTAAACTCTGAGAGGGCCAAATAAAGAACAAATATCTTTCTCTACATGGTTTCTGGACCAACTGAGAAGTAGCAAAGATACATATAGGAGCCAGCCAAAAGTTGGCCTGTTTGATAACTAAACTACACAATATGGCCTCACATCTCAGTACCTGAAGGGCACCACCATTAGTCAGACTCACCCACAATTATAGGTTTACTTATCCCCCCACCAAAAATGTTGAAGTCCTCACCCCTACCTGTGAATGTGGTTTTATTTGGAAATTGGGTCTGTGCATATGAGCAAGTTAAAATGAGGACATTAGCATGGGTCCCAATCCAATATGACTGATGTCCTTATAAAAAGGGGAAATTTAGACACAGAGATAGACATGTACACAGGGAAGACTATGAAGACATGGGTAGAACACTGCCTGTAAGCCAAAGAGCGCCTGAGATTACCAGATGCTAAGAAAGAGGCATAGAATAAATTCTCCCTCACAGCTCTCAGAAGGAACCAACTGTGCTTTCATCTTCAACTTCTAACTTAAAGAACTATTAGGCAAAGAATTTCTGTTGCCATCCAGTTTGTAGTACTTTTTTACAGCAGTCCCAGGAAACTAATACACCCATCCAGTCAAGGTCTCATTTGATGGGTAGGATTCTTTCTGAGGAGGGAACCCCAATACAAAAAAGTCCTGGAAATTCATATGGTAAATAGACTCATTCTCAAGTTGAAGAGGGGTATAGCTGAGCTGGGCATGCTCACTCATTCATTCCAGATATACAGATAAGCCACTGCAAAGCCCCATGGAAGAGTAAATAAAGAAGTGAAAGGCAAGATTGTGCTTACATTAAAAAAAAAATCATTGCATGAACTATGAGTGCTTTGTTAACACCCCCAAGTCCACGAGAAACAAATACTCTTGTTTAGATCAAAAATTCCAGTAGACACATTTGACTGCAGTCTTGGGTACTTTTAAATATTCCCTCCCTCAACTGGTGAAATCTGAGGTGCTAAAATAGGGAAATTTTTGGACCTTCACCTTTTATACCATGCGAATTTCTGATCTACTGCCCTGCCACAAATCCACTGAGCCATGTCCTCCAGGATGTGGAGTGTTTCTGTTCTTGTGGAAAGGGGTTATGTTCCCATTTCAGTACCATTAGCTCTGAGCTCATGGGGAGATTTGTATTTCCCATAATGTATTCCAGATATTTTATGCCACCATTTTCTGTCCCTTCTCTCACCTTTTCTTGGCCACCTATGAAACCATCTCTCTTTAGCTGTCCTGTTACCTAAGATAGCCACTTCATTTATATATCCCCAATACGCTCTGCAGATGACCTCAGTTGTTCCTTTCAATTCAACTGGAAAACAAAATGGAAATGGTTTTAATCAGCTCACAACCAACTTTGTTGCTGACATTTTATCCTTCCTTCTTATATCTATAGCAGGCACCTCAAACTCCTTCATTTTCAAAATTAAATTACCTTATTTCTCCCTGAATATTGTGTTTCCTCTGTTCCCTAACTCATTTTAAGGCAATATTTTATATGTACAGAGGACTGAATTCTGAGAATCATTTTCTTTCCTCTGTTCTTACCTGACCATCAAACTAAAATTGCCTTCAGAATTTAATAACTCCCCCTTGGTTCTTTCTCCCATACTGCTTCCCTTCAATCACATTTCTATAATGGAATACAGGAGCTTCATGAAACAAATTTTTATCATGCCACTGTCTGTGTAACATCATTAATAACTTCTGACAGATATCCAAGGAATGTCTAGATTTCTAAAAATTTCATATTATTGCTTATACAATCGTATATTATATATAGTATATATACACATATATTTAATTGTATTTACATGCAAATATGTAATATAAATAAATAAAATATAAAATGAATATATTTATATATATGATTGCTTATGTAATTATAATTATACATATGTAATTGCAAATACAAAAATACATACAAATCAAAATCCAAATATATATATTTGGGTTCCAGTTTGTTATCATTTGTCTTCCCTTTGTACCTGTACATAGGCTAGCCTCTGCTCCAAAGATTTCCCTATAATTTTTTTATATTTGATCTTTTATAGAGAAATAATAGTTGGAGACTGAATCACCAACCTGAAAAGCCTCCATACTCAAACATTCATGCCTAAATTGAGAAAATAGGGGGCTAGGCCACCAAACCTGATACTAATCATCCTCAATCTAAAGAATTGAGTAAGTTCAAGCTTTACATTTTTAACAACTTCAGCTTTTCTTTTTTGTCCAACTTTATGGAGATATAGGTTACATATAGCAATGTAACTTCAAGGTGAACAATCTATTGTTTTGATACAGTTATATATTATAGTATGATTACCACCTTAGTGTTACCAACACCTCCATCACATCACATAATAACTTTCTCTTTTTTGTGGTGGGAACATTTAAAAAAATTTTTAACGTTTACTTATTTTCAAGGGAGAGACAGATAGAGCATGAATGGAAGAGAGGCAGAGACAGAGACAGAGACAGAATCTGTGGCAGTTTCCAGGCTCTGAGCTGTCAGCACGGAGCCTAACATGGGGTCAAACCCACAAACCCTCAGATCATGACCTGAGCTGAACTCAGACACTTAGCGACTGAGCCACCCAGGCACCCTGAGAACATTTAAAATATACTTTTTTTTTTGTACAAATTTAACATATAGCATATAGTATTCTTAACTACAAACACAATACTGTGCATTAGATTCCCCAGAACTCACTTAACTTATAACTGGAAGCTTGTATTCTTTAACCAATATCTCCCCAATTCCTCCATTTTCCAGACCTTGGTAAACACCATTGTATTCTATCTCTAGAAGTTTGGGTTTTGCAGATTCTACATATATATGGTATGATACAGTAGTTGTCTTTCAGTGTCTGCACTGTTCAGCCCACGCAAAGCATAGAAAAACTTGGAGAGTTGGGCTGATCTAATTTTTTTTTCCTACTTGGAGGATAGTAATCATACAATGTTACATTAGTTTCAGGTGGACAACAGAGTGATTCACCAATTCTATATATTACTCAATGCTCAATGCAATAACTGTAGCTACCATCTGTCACCATACAACTTTATTACAATTATTTCACATTCTCTTGAGCTAAAAAATAAAAGTATCACAAATTTACCCCCCATGTCGACAAATGTAAATTTAAATCACTAGAATTATATTTCAGTTGAAAATGCAGTGATATTGCAGAACACACAATTTCCTTGAATCCTTTCTTCCTGTGAAGGTTAATCATTAGTGGGATAAGGAAATGATAAAATAACTTTTTTTCTATCTATTGGAGTTTGGGAGAATCATTTATTGAAGTTTACTTTTTAGGATGAGAGCATTGGCTGTACGTATTGATGTTGTGTCTATTTTCTGTTTTACTCTTCCAAGGAAATATTCAAGTCATGAATTTTTTTTTCCACTTCAGATACTTCCTAAACTGCCAGTGGCTATGGAAGGGATGAAGTTAATCAGACCAAAACTCTATCCCCCTATTTATTCAATGCTAAAGTACTTATATTTGAATTATAATTCAATATTCAAATTAATGTACACAAAAATGCTTATATTGTTTCTACACGTCATTGAGTTAGTGTCTAAATCTACTTGTCACCTTTAAATTCAACCATAATTATTTCCAGATATGAAGGGTAAACATGTAATGTTTAATATCTGTTAGATACCTGTCTCAGAGAATATGTGCATAACATTTTATAAAACAATTATGAGAGTGTGTATAATCCAGAAGATGGTGCTGTTTACATTTCTACTGCGTTACGGAACTGCAGAGAATCAATTTGTTTCCAATTCAGCCATTGATGGGTTGTAAATTATTGAGCATACCTTAGCAATAGGAACAGTTAATGTAGCTTTGCTCTTGAGGATTTCACATTTACAAATAATTTGCATAACATCTCCACACAAGATAATAGAAAATGTACTACTTCACAAGCAATCTCACATTAATGGGATCTGATCAGTTTCAGCTATCCCAGTTCTCTTCTGCCAGGAGAACACTCAAATGTGAAAATACATATTAGATAAAAGACCTATTTAATTTTCTGGTTACTTATATGGCTATTAAAATGCAACATGTAGACCATTAAAGTGGTGATGATCCTTATTTAATGGAATGTGAATTTATTCTTCCAAATAGTGAACAGTTTTATAGTAAGTTTTTGTGACATGTTAATTATGTACTATCCAGGCACAAAAACCTTTAGCTAGTTAACATGGATACATGATATTTATAATATATTGGAACTCTTTTACTTTATTTCAAGTTCAGTGATGAATCATGCAAGCAATCTTATAACTGTTTATAAGTTCACCTGGTACATTTACCAATACAGTCACTTGCGTGCTGTCTCTGTTCAGAAAGTCATGGCCACAAAAGCACATTGAATAATGGAAACATAAACATAGTTTCTCCAACCTCTTTGGCAGCAAAAGACATAAAAAGAATAGATGAGGGCGATCTGAAAATACATGTTTTCAGCGCAGACAAATTTTAGTGAAATATATCAATATAAATTTAATAGAATTTAATACATAATTAAGTATTTTAATATAGAATTACACAGGATAAAATTATTTATATATAATATTGAAGAATAATTGACATATAATATTGTATTGATTTTCAGGTGTGTACATTAGTAATATTTTTTTATTGAGTGGGAAGGTTTGAGCTACACCTTTATTAATGATAGGGTAATTTATACATGTGATGTAAAGAAGATGAAAAGAAAAATCAATATAGACATAACCATTTTGTTGATAAAGACACCCACCAAAAAATCTAAGAGAATTAAAAGAGCTGACGTGTTAATAGTGGTTTTCCTGATGACAGAGTATTCTGGCGCAGAAATATGGGGTGGAGAATGATTATTTACATTTTTCCTTATTTGATATTTTATTTTTTAAAACACATTACCATATTTCTTTTATAAAGGGTAAAAAGTATGCCTGGGAAAACCACAACAGAGACTTCAAGTATTAGTCAGAGGAATATATTTGCCAGAATTATTTCGGGTGTTTTTGTTTCTTTGGTTTGGTGTATTGTTTTGTAGGTGTTGTTTGTTATTTATAAAATCCTTACCCAGGCTTTCCCCCAGAGCTGCTTAATCACTCTTGGGTTGGGCCCTGGGAGTCTGGATCTTTGACAAGCTTCTCAAGTAACTTTGATATATGGCAAAGTATGCAGATCCCTGCAAAATCTGAAGCTGGAGAGGAATCAAATAATGGCAGGAGAACAGGAAAGATACATGGTCTCAGTAAACACAGGTCAGCATAATGATGTAAACAAGCAACATTATTAAATAAAACAAGAAAGCACATAGAAGATTTATGGATGTGATCCTTTACAACTTACATCATACAGGCTTTTACTGGGATATAACTTCTTACCAAATGACTTTGTTATTTTTTTTTCCTCTGCCACAATAAGTTTAATGCAACAATAATTTATCTCATTTCATCTTCCTAGATCACTTTACCAAAAGTAGTTCTAAGATTTCAGTTGCCTAGAGCAAAAATCTAAGGAGCATAGATGCAGCTGGTATTTCTGATGACTGTAATTTAGGCAAATAGTCAGTGCTTCTGGAAATATACCTGGGTTTCTTTGCCTCTTTGATAAGGTCTTTTATGACCTAATTTGCTGATACTATGCCTTTTCTAGAATTTTTAAATTAAAATTTCTTGGAGATATTTATATACTATTTTTGAATGTTATGTACTACTTTTGAATCTTTATATATATGTATATACATAAAGATTATTCTTTTGATAATTATGATAGTCTGTCTCCAGTGTTTGTATTTGCAGAAAGAATATATTTGAAAAAAAAAAAAGTTCTTGATTCTCTCAACTTTCTCCTTGAGCAAGATCTGCTTTCCTTTTCTCTATGTTTTTTTTTTTTTATATTAGCAAAGGCCCACTTTTTAAAGCAATAAATAAAAAAAGATATTTTTTTCCAGAAATTGCTGTCAACATAGAAATGTTGCTAGAATTAGTGTAGTAATTAATTCAGTCCTTACTAATGGTTTCTTGATGCAATCCATTATTGAACCATAATCCCATTCTCACTTTGGATAGTTTGCACAGAAATGGTTCATCAACATTTATCCTTTAAGGCGTTTGATGCAGTCTTGAAAGAAGTGCACACATACAAGATGTAACTCTTAGAATGTATTAACTGAATCTGTACTCACAATGTTGTATGAGAATAACTTTTTTCACGGGAAATCAAATTATATTTTGAATATATTCTTATCTATTATTTGCAAACTTGTATGGACTTGTTCCAGAAATAAGGTGTGATTTATATGCTACACATCATATGTGATAACCAGGTGTTACATGATATTTAAAAAAAAAAGGTAATAAAATATTACCTTTTGGGAAGAGTGGAGAATCATATAATTCATGCCTCATTTCTGATATCCTGCTATTTTCACATCTAAGTTGATTTCCTGAACATAATGTATGATTAAGCATCCACTTCCTAACTGTAAAATTTTCACTTCCTATTTTATATACTCTCTATTTTTACTGTGATATGGTTGCATTAAATGTTTTTCTCCCCAAGTTTTTAAGGATTGAGACACAGAAGAATTTAAAGTGAAATGCTAGAAAAAATGTAATAGTAATGATAAACAAGCCCTCTTGATCCTATCTGTGTGTGTCTGTGTGTGTGTCCGTGTATCTGTCTATAAATGGGCAGGACTTTCTATACTACTGTCCCCAAAAATGTCTTTTGAACAAGCATTGTGCGGCTTTTATATTTTTTATTTGTTTATGCTTCTGGGTAAGACTTTGTTTGAAGAGACGGTTTCCAGGCTATAAAAAAAATGGAAAACTCTTACTCTACGATATTAATACAAATGGAATGTCACAAGTGCATTCGAGTGTTTCTTATTCAGCATTGTAAAAAATTATTTCTGAACACTGCCCTGCTTTTCTTTTTTATTGTATGCCTTATCTTTCCTTTTAAATTATTCACAGCCTCCTAAGGACCACTTTCAGAATAAAATAGAATCTATGGGAGGTAAAAATAGCAAGAAATGTACTTCTGAATGGATTACAGGGAAAGATCTATTTAGAAATTTAAATGTATGTGGTCAACATAGAAAAAGATATATGCACCTAGTCAATAACTCTTTTACTAAACAGTGTTTTGGTGATAGCCTGTTTTGATCTTGTGATTTTCTTTCTTGGAAGTGTGTGTGTGTGTGTGTGTGTGTGTGTGTATTTTCCTTTTATTTCCAATTTATTTTTATATTATATAACTTAGTGTAAACTGAGGTGCTTTGTTTCTGAGTCTATTTGCTTGCTTGCATTACATTTAGTAACATTCTGATGCAATTTAAGATATGGATACCCATATATATTTTTTGACCATTCAATAAAAAATAATTTTACTACCCTGCTCTTTGTCTTTAACCTTGAAAATATTTTAGATTACTTTCAGCTCTTTACCTGGCTATCCTTAAAATGAAATTCTGTCCATGTTTATATTTTCATAGTCTTTTTTTCAAAGTTTACTTTATTTTTATTTGCAAATTATTTCAAGCACACAAAGAAATATATGATGCTTAAGTATCCACAGTCAAGGTAAAATTTAGGTATGTAGAAGACTGGTTTTATTGACAGATATATTGTTACAGATAAAGTAAACGTTCCTTTCATGACAATATTCAAATGTTATAGATAATTACCTCTCAATAGAAATTTCATTTTTTAAATTTATTACAGGATCAAATATCTTTTCAAAAGGAAATTTGATTTTTTAAAGTACTGAAAAAACTAACAGAGGTTATCATACACATAGCCTTTCTACTATAAGTTTGCTTTCATGAACTATAGCCTGTATACAAGATATCTAGTTTGCATGAAGTACACAGGTTTACAAGTATTTAGCTAATGCAAAAATGCAGGATGTCTTGCTGATCTTCTTTTTGTTTTTTCTAAAGACTTATAAGAAACGTCAATGATTATTTCTATTATCTCATTACATCTATGAAGCAGTTCTAAATAATATGTTTATGGCCCAAACTAAATGTTAAAGTTTGTATAGTCCAGCCCCTTCTTTTAATGGAAGAAGAATCTGAATCTCTGTGAGTTTCACTCTCCAACCCCGAGTTGGGACCTTTATTCATGATGTAGGTAAAGTGATTGCAAACAACTAAATACTTTCCAAAATAGAATAGTTTAGAGAGCCACACAAATGTAAGAAAATCAGGCACTGAAAATTTGTCTAGTATGTGTGTTCCGAATTTCATGAGAAGTAATCAGGAAAGCTTAAAGATACATTATAGGTCGCTGAAGTGTTTTTGAAGTACTGTAGATCATACAATGATGGTTGAGTCAGTGCTGACACTGTCCCTGGAGTATTTCCTTTTGTTCTGGGCAGACAAGCCTTCAGACTGAAAGGAAAGGGTCATGTGGTCTTTTGCAGGCATCTTGATGCATCTCTTGAAATACCTAGCATCTAAGAGATATGGAGAAAAAAACCTGGAAACCTTTCTAAGGAATAGATATCCATGAAGTCAAAACTAAAATTGAGATGTAGGTAAGTCAGACATGGATGTCTCTTACAAATATTGATCCTGCAGACCTACCGCATAGCTCTTCAGAACACAGCTAGATATCAGTCCCAGGTGTGGGGCTGCCTGTGTGTGTAACTGTAGGCAAACTGTTCAGTCTACCCATTTTCAGCACTTTAGAAATGACCTTCCTAAACTTGTTGTAGATATTCAATAGGTTAAAAATATAAAGATTTTGAGTAATGATTGGCCCTTTGAAATTGCTGAATAAAGTTCAAATGTTAACCAAATACAATGTTTTGGTGAAGAGATCACAGTCTCTCCTGTATGTCCGTGACTCCTCTCTTCTGCTGTAATCTTGTCAAGGTGTAGGCTTAGCATATTCACATCACCGGGAATTTTTAAAAGAAAATAAATATAAGAAAAGTCCATATATGTAAAGTATAATAGGATAAAAATGAGGGCACAGGAGTTTCGTACCATGTTATTTTCCTACCTTCTGCTTTCCTTGTGCCGTGTGGCAAGAACCAGTATACTTCTAAGCACTAGGAAAGCTCCATATTGTTTCTTCCTCCCTGACCCATGTGCCTGATTCTTTAGTATTCAAATAGAAATTGCCTGCCCTTTAAGCTCATCCATGGTTCATGTGCCATATTCTTATTTCCTACCTCAGAATCTAACTTCTTTTCACAAGGAGCAGTTGAATCATCTATCAATTAAAAAGTTATTCCTGCCCACAGTATTGTTACCTAGCTTTTGGCCCTAGACAAGAATCATTACAATACATTTAATCCATTCCGGGAAATACTCAAATGGTCTAGATTTCAGGCCAGAGAGCTCTGTGGATATTGGCTATATGTCAAGGCTTTCTTTGTCTACAAAGAGACAAGATTGATAAACTGTCACAAGTAGTCCTGCAGGTTAGAACTGAAAGAATGGGCAGAACTTCACCTGGGAAAATAAATGCTGTGGGAACAAGGAGAGGAAAAAGAGGTCCATGCTATTTTTAGATTCTTATGGCGCTTCTCTTTCTCTGAAACAGATATACTTTTTAACTTTTTTATATTTTGGCAGCAAAGTAAAAATCTTCCTCTGAGTGTTTAATAGGGTAAGAAAATATGTAATTAGATAATGGCATTGTCAATCATTACCATTTCCAGAAAAGACATAAAACAAAAGGTCAATATATGTTCCTCTTTTAAAAACTCTCCCTATTTTTTAAAAGAATCTGATTGCAAGCGAAATAATTTTGCATTCTCTGCCTCCTCCACAACTATTAAGATAAAAGAATATAGAAGAGAGGGAGAAATGAGAAAAGAAAGGGGGAGAGGGAGGAAAGGAGGAAGGAAGAGAGGGAGGGAGGGAAGAAAGAATTGGAGGAGGGAGGGAGGAGGAGAGGCAAACAATGAAAAATCTAAAGTCACCTTAAAAGACCACAGAAACAAATTTAAAACATAAAAAGGTGTTGGGGTGCCTGGGTGGCTCAGTTGGTTAAGAATCTGACTTCAGCTCAGGTCATGATCTCATGGTTCGTGGGATTGAGCCCTGCATCGGGCTCTGTACTGATGGCTCAGAGCCTGGGGCCTGCTTCAGATTCTGTGTCTCCCTCTCTGCCCCTCCCCTGCTTGTGCTCTGTCTCTCTCTAAAATAAATATGCATTAACATTTTTTTTCATAAAAAAAAATGTAAAAGGGTGTTTAAGATTATTTTAAATAGAAACCAGACACCAGAAGACACCAGAAAAGACACAAGAAAAGTTTTGTTATCAGTCTCTTCCTTGGTGTCCTAAAATGTACCTGACTACCCTTTTTTTGTAGTAACCATTAACCTTTGTGCAAAGAATAGAGTCAACTCTCTTTATGAAACATGCTGAAGTTGGGGCGCCTGGGTGGCGCAGTCGGTTAAGCGTCTGACTTCAGCCAGGTCACGATCTCGCGGTCCGTGAGTTCGAGCCCCGCGTCAGGCTCTGGGCTGATGGCTCAGAGCCTGGAGCCTGTTTCCGATTCTGTGTCTCCCTCTCTCTCTGCCCCTCCCCCGTTCATGCTCTGTCTCTCTCTGTCCCAAAAATAAATAAACGTTGAGAAAAAAAAAAAAAAATTTGAAACATGCTGAAGTCAAATTGACAAATAAAATGAATGTATAGAGAAATATATGCCCTGCCAGTTGAACAACAACAACAACAACAACACCCATTATGGTAACAAAGCAGAAAATACTAGTAACTGTTGTCACAATCTCATTTATTTGTCAATAATCCATACCTACTCTGAATATGTCATAGCTTTTCTGGAACTGGACAAATTGGGCATGTAAGGTAGAAAATAAAGACCAATAACTTTTAACTTGTCTGATTACAAAATTAAAGTAACAAATTCACTTAGTATTCTCAGAAAGAGGAACTGAGTGACTACATTATGAGTCAGACCAAGTTCCAGAATGTCCACTTGCCAGTAATCTCATTCAAGTAGAGGCTTCTTTTCCCAGGAGCTCAATAAATCAATTCTAATAACACACTCAGGACAGGTTTTTATTGTTTTTGCTTTTGTTACTTCTTACCATTTTATAACTTTTTTTGTAAGGGTGGCAGTTTGCCCATGAACCAATATAATGTATCGTCGTCCATGAAACACACACACACAAACCTAGATACATATACACATCCTAGACATCAGTATTTTGTCTAGCTACCATTTCCTTATGTCACAACTCTTCTGTCACAATCGAGAGGTTGTGACTTTACTTTCACTCCAGCCATTTTCCATTGAGCACTGAAATCAGCCATTAACTACCACACAAGACTGAAGCTTTCATTATAAAGATTGTCAATGACAATAACTCAGCAAATATAAATGTCTGTTCTCAATATTCATCTGTCTTGACCTCTCTGAGTTTGTCCACATTTTCCTTACAACACTTATTTTTCCTAGATGCTGAACTAACTCTGTCTTCCAGTTCTCCTAATACCTTTTTGGTGTTCTCTCCCAAATACCTTTGTTAGAGTCTCCTTTTCCCCAGTTTTTGAATTTGGAGTACCCCAGGAGTCAGTTCTTATTCTTATTTCTATCTATACTTAGCTCCTTATTTGTCTTCTTCAGTCTTACAGCTTTAGATACGATTGTAGTATTTTTTAACTAATTATCACAAAATGTGTGGTTTAAAAAAATATTGACTCACAGTTCTGATGGCCAACGGTCTGGAACCAAGGTGCCGGCATACTGCACTCCATCGTCTCCAGCTCCTGGCAGTTGTCACCATGACTTCACTTGTGGCTGTATAATTGCCACCTCTGACTCATTCTTTGTATGTCACTTTTCTGCATATCTCTTACAAGGACACCTGCCACGGATTTTTGGCCAAAAGAAATCTCTTTATCTTAAGATCCTTAATTTAATTCCATCTGTGAAGGCTTTTCTTCCAAATAAGCTATTATTCACAGGTTCCCAGATTTCACGGTCTCCAGTGGATAGCTTCCAAGAGATCATTTTTTGGCTTATCAATAATCTGTAGTCTAATAACTCCAACATGTAATTCTCCAGCCCACACATTTCCAATGACATTTAGTGTCGTTTTCAAATATTTGGCTGACACCTTCATTTGTGATATTCATGGGTATCTCAAGAGGGGAATAGAAAAAACAAAACAAAAGGAAAAACTACTCCCTAGTTTTGTCAGTCAGGGTTCAACTAGAGAAGCAAATCAGAAGACACATGTTAAGAGACACATCACAGGGCGCCTGGCTCAGTCTGTAGGCATCTGACTCTCAGTTTTTGCTCAAGTCATGATCTCACAGTTTTGTGAGTTTGAGAGCCACATCGGGCTCCATGCTGATGGTATGCAGCCTGCTTGGGATTCTTCACCTCCCTCTCTCTCTTCCCCACCCCACTTATGCTGTCTCTCACTCTCTCTCAAAATAAACTTAAAAAAAAAAAAGAGAGACATATAGCAAGAAATTGGCTTGTACAATGTAGAGGGCTGACTTGGACAATTTTCAAATGATATGTAAAGTTTTAGGGGCAGGCTGGGATTCCAGAGCATGAACTACAGCTACTGTCCAGAGGTAAAATTTCTTTATCAGGGAAGATTTAGCTAGCTATGCTTTAAGGGATTTCAACTAACTGGATCAAGCTCACTCAGACTATCTAGGATATTATCACTTCCTTAAAGTCAATTGATAATAGACTTTACTCATGTCTTCAAAATAATTTCATGGCAACATCTAGCTTATCATTTAGTTGAATAACTGGTGACTGTAACCTAGCTCAATTGATTCATCAAAGAAAGCATGACATTACTCCTCAATCTGCTTATTATTAATTCTGCCCAATTTCAATGTTTTAGAACTCTGACTTCCATTCCGTAGGCTTAAAAAAAAGGTGGTGTTGTGCTTAACACTTGTCTTTCTGTCATGTTCTACATCCGTCTTTAACAAATGCAAAACATGGGGAGCCTGCATGGCTCAATCGGTCAAGTGTATGACTTTGGCTCAGGTCATGATCTCAAGGCTTGTGGGTTCAAACCCTGCATCAGGCTCTGTGCTTATAGCTCAGAGCCTGGAGCCTGCTTTGGATTCTGTGTCTCTCTTTCACTCTGCCCCTCCCTTGCTCATGCTCTGTCTCTCTCTGTCAAGAGTAAACATTAAAAAAAAAAATTAAAAACAAAACAAAACAAATGCAAAACATATTCACAAAAGTTTAGCTTCTTGGCATCTCCACCAATACTTCTCTAGTTCAGGACACTATAATTACTTTCTTAAATTATTTCTGTGCCTTTTTAAATGGTCTACAAGTTCCCACAGATTATATACTACATCAGCATCTCTAATGATTCTTTCCATTGATTTTTATCTTTTGGCTCAAGAACCTCTAAGAGTGTACCATTTCACTCAGAACAAGACTTGTGGTTCAAACCATTATCACTCTTCACCTTCTCAAACTCTTAAAAAAAACCTCTTAAAAAAAACATTTTAGCCCTCCTAAAATATAATTGTGGCAAGATCTGAAAAATTGTTTTCTTCCAGTTATATCTCCAATGCTAGAAAAGTGTTCAAAATAAATATTTGTCAAATGAATAGAACAATTAGTCAATGTGCAAAGTTGTCTTCTAGGTAGTACCCTCAACGACAATATTATGCCATATTTAGCCTGGTCTATTTTGACAGTAACACAGTATAAGAAAAGTGTTGTATTTCCCATGCAACACCATAAGGTTATATTTTCATGAAAGTTCAATGGCTGAAATGTTCTTATTTTTAGAAAATTTAATAACAGTATTTTATCAGTGTTTGATATAAATAAATTGTATACTCTGTCTCTTCTTTTTTTATATTCATTTATTTTTGAGAAAGAAAGAGAGAGACAGAATGAGAGCAGGGGAGGAGTGGAGAAAGACTAGGAGACACAGAATCAGAAGCAGGCTCCAGGCTCTGAGCTGTCGGCACATATCCTGATGCAGGGCTCGAACTCAAGAACCAAAAGATGGTGACCTGAGCCAAAGTCAGATGCTCAATCGACTGAGCCATCCAGGTGCCCCTAGTCTATCTCTTCTTATATGCCTTATTGACATAATTTATAGTTATATAATATAAAATGTCACCTGCATGCTTTGGTTAAAAACATTATAGAAGCATTAGTTGATTTTTGACCTGAATTTAAAAATAAACCATACCATGAAAGATTAATTTAAAATTTCCATTGAAATTACAATTCACTTCAATAGCCACAATAACTTTAAGCATTTTTTTTTTACCTTTTACGCATTATGTTTAGCACCTTAGACATTTTTAAGCAAGAAATTAAGAGTAGTCAGTGGGTAATTTTGTATGGCACCTAAATATACATAGAAAGTTGAAGATTTAAATAAATTTAAAAATAAGACCTAAGTCTCATTCATCCATTCATCAAATAGTCATTGACTGCCTATCTAAACTTCTGTTCATGAATAACCCTTGACACCCTCTCCATAGGTGGAGATAAGTAAAGTGAAGGAGGTAGGTGCTATGGTAAATATCAGATGACATCCTGTGGTTAGAAATAAAGGAGGTAGGAAACACACTGTATAGTGTGGATTGTCATCTTATGTAAAATGATTAGGGAAGACCTTTCAGATACAGTGACATATATGCAGGAACCTCAAGGATGTAAGTCTGTCACATATCTGGGATCAGGAACAGCAAGGAGATTAGTATGACTGGAGGGAATGTTCCAGAACAATAGGAATGGAATGGAAGAGGTGGTAGGAGAAGATCCTGACCATGGAGGACCTTGAAAATTATTTCAAGGACTTGGCTCTGATTTTGACATAGAATCGAAAGCCCCTGGATGTTTTTTGAGAATTGAATGACATGATTTCTTTTAAGTATGGAAAGGATAACTAGGTGCTTAGAGATGGGTATAGGATGACAAGGGTGGAAGTAAGGTGACCTATTAGACTCTTGGCTTAGAGCAGGTTAAAGTGGTGAAGGTTTCATAGGGATCACTTGTATGGGACAAACACTAGTATATTACTTCATGTTATCAAACTGGCAGCTCATTACACATTTGATATTTTATTTTCTATAACGTGCAGGTATAAAATATCAGTATACTTGAGCCTTGGACCAATTTAATTACAAAAACATACTGCAATATTTATTAAACAACCACACTGATGTGGTTAATAAACCTCTTTTTATTTCTGCATATATTAGTAGGATAATAACTCAAAAGAATAGTTACGATACCAATCAGGAACAATCTGAAATCCTACTTTGTCTAGCAACAGAATAGCAGATTGATTATGACACGTCTGTTTGGTGTAGAGTGAAATCACATTGCAACTGGATTTTACATTATATATTCTTTTCATTATACTTTAAATGAGTACATCCAAATGATTAGAGTGGCTAGTGGAATAAATTGATAGATGAGTGAATTTCTCTACCATCACCAAATTTCCTCATTATGCTTAAGTACTTTAGAAGTCTCTAAGCAGTGTACGTTCTTTTCTAATCATCACTTAATTGACTTTGTTAAAGGTTTACTTTAGCTTCCAAAAATACCAATATTGAGTGAAAGAAATAATATAACTCACATTCTTCCAGTCTATGGCATTTTTTTGAAAATATATAAATATGAATGCAACTTGCTTTAAAATATTTGAGTTAACAGGGCATCATTGAAAATAACTGCAGAAAATAGGTGCGTAAGTGCAGAAATGTTATCTTTATGGCCTGAGAGAATTAAGCTACCTCTTAAAACTCTAACATTTCTAAGGGGAGTGGCTCATAACCCAGAGAGAAATACTGTGACTGAAATAAAGTATCTTATAAAAGAGATTTTAAAGTAATGGAATTTAGACTCCAGGTTTTTTTCTTACATATTCACTTTAAGGATAAATACAAGACAATGAGAGTCTATTACTACTCATAATGATAATAATTATAGTATACATTATTATGTTTATTAACAATGTGTTCACCAGATATGATAGTAATACATATAAATTCATGCATGTGTGCACACACACACACAAAAAAAAGCTTAATTCTCACAGTAAGAATTGAAAAAGGCTCTATATTATTTTTATCTTAAGGTGAGAAAAATGGTTCAGACCTGTGATTTGACCAGGATCGTGACCTTAATAAATAGCAGTTCTAGAGCTGGGTCAACTTTACCTTACTGAAGAATGCTTTTGCTGAGTTCTGTCTATAAATTATTGTATGAAAATTGGGAAGACATTTCTGAATATTTTCTTTCTTTTTCTAAGGTCAAGCACTTAATTGGTGACCTACCTGAGGGTAAATGCTATCTATTTTCTAAAAAAGAAAAAAAAACATTATATTTTTATAAGCTACAGTAAAAGAACTTGTTTATAATGACTTATCTATGAACGACCTTGGGCTAAACATACTTAAGGGAAAATAGTGTTTTCTCAAAACTTGAAGATTTTCTGTTAAGATTTTTCTCTGAAGAACTGTTCTAGGATTGCTTATGCAAAGTGAGCTGAGTTAATAAAATGGATTATTATGTGCACCGACAGGGAGCTATAAATACTAAGTTTATTATTTTTGCCAATAAATAATTACATTTGTACCTCACTCTAAAATGTACTGAATCATTTACTTGCATTTGCTTCCAAAGCTCTTTTGAGCAGCCTGTAAGAAATCCTTGGTTTAGATATAGAAGTAGCATGTGAAAACAGCAGTGAATTACTAAAGTATGCACACTGGTTTATGAAGATATAGACTGTAATCAAAGCATTTTTCTTCTCCATGCTTAGTTTGTTGCTTACCAAAGAAATATCTTCTTGGCCAGATACTTAGGCAAGAGGAAAGTTACCCTAATTTTGGATCACCAGGGAAAATGTCAAATGTTCAAGCTCACAAAAATAATAGCATTCATTGGAACTTGGGACATTTGACATATATGATTGGAACTCTGAATATATAAGAATTGAAATAACATGGGAAAATAATAACAGTGTATAGCCTAATTACTAAACATTGAAATCAACAATATATGATTGTCAGCAATTATCTGAAATATCTTTTTATTTGTACTTGATAAATTATCAAAAATGTAGGCTTAAAATTTTTTCAGGAAAAAATTCTATCTTATATTGAATTTTTATGAATGCAGTATGTTTTCTTGATATAATGACAAAAAAACCTTTGGATTTTTTTTTTAGAAATCCTGTTTTCGTTGATTTTGGTTTTGTCAGAGGATCCCAACTAGACAATAATAGCAGAATATTAGTGATGTAAATAATAATAATAAATAATTTCAGTGGGTTGAAAAGCATTAAAAATAATTCATAACCTCATAATGATATGAAAGATAGTTGATGACTACTGGGAACAATTTATGCAAATGGTAGGTATATTTAAAGAGAAAGAATTAGGTATGTGTCACGTCTTGTCTCTACTGAGTGAATCTAAGGACAAAACATTTAATGAGAGCTGGTTGCTTTATATTTTTTTTATTTTTTAATGTTTTTATTTACTTTTGAGAGAGAGAGACAGAGGGTGAGTGGGGGAGGGGCAAAGAGAGAGGGAGACAGAATCTGAAGCAGGCTCCAGGATCTGAACTGTCAGCACAAAGCCTGATGTGGGGCCCGAACTCACCTCTAGGAGACCACAAGCTGAGCCAAAGTGGGATGCTTAACTGATTGAGCCACCCAGGTGTCCTGACCAGTTGCTTTATATTTAAAAGAAGCATCATGAATAGTAAACTCAGGGAAATTGATTAGAAAGGTAATATTTTACAACCCTTGATGAAAATTAATTGAACCAGGCAATAGTCATCAACATTTGTCATATTGGTGATAGGTTGAGTTGAACTTTTTAATGAGTGGATTGGAAAAACATCACCAGAACTCCTTATTCTGAGGTAAGTTTAAATTCCAAAGGCAACTTCCAGATAAACCTTTGGTTTTAAAATTTTAAATATTGAAACACTCTCTTCTCCTGAAATTACCAAAATAAAAGAAAAATAGGAAATTTAACTTCAATACTTAAAACACTGAAAAATATCTACAAGTGGTACAATAAATTGTAAATGAATGAATACATGAATGAGTGAATGAATGAATTTATGAATCAATGAATCAATCAATCTCAAATGAAGTAAAAATAAAGCTATGGTGAATATATCTTGTTATCTCAACACAAATATTCACTATAAATGATCTGATTACAGTCACGGTTGAGTATCTAATCTGACACAGTGAAGACCAGAATTCAGCTCTGTGGCATAATTCCCCAGGCCATAGACCAGGTTCCTGAATCAAATTGGTAACATTGCATCTTTAATATTGTAGAACAAACAACACTCTTTTCTTATTGGAATACACACTCTGAATATTTTGTTTTGTCTTTCTTGCTGCAATGTTTCTGACAAAACTACAGATACCTTTCCACTATTATAGCATCACATACAGCAACACTTTTAACCGAAGAACTCATTTGACAGTAAATGAAGTGTGGCAATGGGCCCTCACTCTTGGAATTCACCAGGATTGCCATGCTCCCCATCATCTTGAAGCAGTTAGCTTAATGGAATGGTGGAATGTCTTTTGAAGATTCAGTTACAGTGCCAGCCAGGTGGCAACACCTTGCTGGGCTAGAGCAGTATCTGCCAAGATTAGATATATGCTCTAAATTAGCATCCAAAGTATGGTGTTACTTTTCTCATAGCCTGAATTCATGGGTCTGGGAATTAAGGGATGGAAATGAAAATGGCTTCTCTCCTTCATATCCTGGAGATTCAGTAACGAAGTACTTGCTTCCTATTCCCATGACTTTAGACTCTGCTGGACTAGAGGTCTTAGTTCCAAAAGGAGAAATATTTCCACCAGGGAACACAGTAATGATGTCAATAGACTAGAAATTAAAACTACTTCCTGGTCACATTGGATTTTTCATGTGATTGAATCAATGATTAAAAAGAAAAGAAAAGAAAAAGGTTATTTTGATTCTGCATGATTGATCCTGAGTACCAAGGGGGAAATGGGTTGCTACTCCACAATGGACATGAGGAGAAGGAGTGTTTCATCTATATACACAGAGACAAACATGGTTACCTTCCCAGAATTTATTTCTGTGTCAGGGCAGATGACACAACACACTCACCCATGAATGTAAATAAAGTATATTTAGTACTCACAACAAACTGAAGATTAACACCAGCTGAAGGGCTCATACAGGGGTCAGAGAAAAAAGGAGAACAAAGGGTGCTCAACAGGGGAGAGTTCCCACAAACAATCAAGAGGCTGCAACTAGCTGAAATTCCCTTACATACTCAAAAATCAGAGGACGTGTGCTGGGCTTTTAAATTCCTTGGTTGCCCAGATGTGGAGGATGCAGAGATCTACAAGCTATTAATGGTGAAACTCCATCAAAAATGGAGTTATCCTCTTAATGGTAAGAACATCCCCTATAGCATCTCTTAGTACTCTCATAGCTTGTGATTAAAGTCATTGAAAAAGTACAACAACCCAACAACCAAGGCGAGACTAATAATAATGGCCCAGAATTTTGAGGAATGAATGTTTCAGTAACCCTGCTAGACAATGTAACAACCAACTGAGGCACTCACTAGGTATATGAGAACTATGAAGTGAATAGACGTTATTCATAAATGGGAACTATGTAACCAGTTCCAGAAACTAGGGCAATAACAGTTATAACAGTTATAACTTCTTTATTTTGATTTGAATGTGTGTGTGTGTTGTTCTGCATCATTTTATCGTAGCATGATATGTTTGCTTACTAGTTAACTTTCTAAAATGATATTTATGTACCAGGAAGTCAAAGTGAATTACCTAGTAACAATGAACATCACCCAAAGATTGAAAGGGGTTTGTATCCTCTTTTGGGAAGAACAGATAGTGTCTAATTTTCAGATATACATGGGATTTGTGTATTACGCTAGGAGAAAGCATGGCACAGTTATTGTCTGTATTAGATATTAAGTCTAGTCTTCTAGTTTGAGGAAATGCATATGGGTGGCAATGCCAAGATGGCAAGGGGTAGAACACAGTGCTTTGCAATGTGTCCACTTGCTAGGCTGGACTAGGTTTCCCAGAATTCTCTTCCAAGAATGTTTCTGCTTAGAGTGGACTACAATACAACATTCCTTTGTGAGATCTGGATCCTGGAAGTTAAACAGCAACAACTTTTGTATCACACACAAGTGTTACTCACCTAACTCACCTGACTGGCTTGAAGCCGTGGGTAGGCATGCAGTTGCCTGCTGTCCTTAGGATCTTCCTCCAATTTGGCCAAATCTTGGCTCAGATGTGTGTGTTTATCTCCATAATGATGTGTTCTGCAATCTGCAGGATGTGCATGCCATAGTAGGTCAGAGGCAATACACAATGACATGATTTCAGTCTACACTCCTGAACTTCAGCTCATGCTTGTGGGGCCAACTTTTTCTTACTTTCCTGTAATAAATATCTATCTTTCCGGCTCTCTCATCTGTGGATTTCAACTTTTGGCATCAGATGCTAAGACAGACCGTAGTCTCACTGTAAATGCTAAAGTCATAACATTTCATGAAGAAAACATGGGAGGAAATCTTCATTGTCTTAGGGTAGGGAAAGAATTCTTATGGCAATTTTTGGGAAAACTATTAACAAAATTGTCTAAATTGACTTCAACATAGTTAATAAAAAAATCATGTTTTTAAAATACCACTGTTGATAAAATGAAAGGCAGGTAAATACTGGGAGAACATAACTACAATATGTACATTTTACAAAACTTCATCTCAAAAAAATATCCGCAACTCAACAAGACAACTCACCTAAATAAAAAAGGACAAAATATATCAACAAACAATTCAGAAAGAAAATAGATGAAAAGCCAGTAGTTATAGAAAATATATTCAGTATCATTTGTCATTAAGAACATTCATTTAATAAAATTTTAATGCTTATTTATTTTTGAAAGAGAGAGAGAAAGAGAGAGAGAGCCAGGGAGGGGCAGAGAAAGAGGGAGACACAGAATCTGAGGCAGGCTGTAGGCTCTGAACTTTCAGCACAAAGCCCGACGCGGGGCTCAAACCCACAAACTGTGAGATCATGACCTGAGTTGAAGTCAGAGCCTTAACTGACTGAGCCACTCAGGCTCCCGAAGAACATGCGTTTTAAAGCCACAATGAAAAACCAGTACATATTCATTAGAATGGCTAAAATGAGGCACACCTCAGTAGCTCAGTCAGTTAAGTGTTCAACTCTTAATTTCAGCTCAGGTCATGATCTCACAGTTCCTGAGTTTAAGTCCTTCATGGGGCTCCATGCTGAGAGCACATTGCCTGCTTGGGAGTCTCTCTCTCCCTCTCTCTGCCCCTCCCCCGATCACCTGTTTTCTCTCTCAAAATAAATAAATATGCTTAAGAAAAAAAAAAAAGAATGCTAAACTGAAAAAGAGAATGACAATACCAAATATTGGCAAAATATTAGTCACAAAGACTTCCTGGAAATGTAAAATATAGGCACTTTGGAAAACAATTCAGCACTTTTAAATAAGTTAAACATACACACACCTTGTGACTCAGTATATACTCTTAGATATTTATTTAAGAAAGGGAAAAGTTCACAGAACTGTAGGCAGTTTATAAAACAAACTCCCATTGTCTGTTGGTCAAGAGAGTTAATATCTAGTAAAGGCCTGGCATCCAGGGTCACTCAGAGTTTGTGGCTCCTTTTTTGTTTAAGCTGAAACAACACAGTCAGTTTTAATATCCCTTGGACAAGTGCTCTTATTCTGGAACATTTCCTTTAAAAGAAAATCTTCAATTTTCTTCTGAGAATATGTTTCAGAAAATGTTTTGTGTGACTTGAAATTGATCCAGTCAAATCAAAATACCAATTACAGTTCTTTGCTTATGACACTTTGCTTCTTCAAAAGACCATAATAAATGATTACTAGGGCAATTTATAATTTATCATCTAAAATTATGCTTGTTTAGTGTTTATTGTTATCATTTCTAAGTGTATAATACTTCTGAAGTTAAGTTTAGATATTGAGGATAGGAGTGTATATTTAGACTGAGATATATATGTAAACAGTTTTTATAGATATATTATTAAATGACAGTGTGTAGGAAAAAAGGAAAATAAATGTACCTAGTTTTCCTTTTGATACTTATTGAGTATATTAGATTTAGCTTGTTTGTGAGTACATATTGAGGTTGACTGAGAAACATAAAATTGAGTAATATGTCCAACTCTTCCTTATTACATTAAAAAGTGGCTACTAAGCAGTACCCATATTTAAATATTGGTCAAATCACTATAAGTGCATCACTTGGAACTTACAGAATTCTCACAATTTTTTAAAGTTTATTTATTTATTTTGAGAGAGAGAGACAGAGAGACAGAGAGACCAAGAGCAGGGGAGGGGCAGAGAGAGAATCCCAGGCAGGCACCGCACATTCAGTGCAGAGGTTGACGTGAGACTTGAACTCACAAACCGTGAGATCATTACTTGAGCTGAAATCAAGTCAGAGGTTTAACCAACTGAGCCACCCAGGTGCCCCATAATTCTCACAAATTTTAATTTACTACTTAGATATTCTGTACAAATTAAGGAGAGACAAACTGTAACAAAAGTTTACTGTATATTTAAATGTAAAATTAACTTAAATACAAGACTTTTTCTTTTTAATTTGGAAGGGTCAGATGCTCCTAAAATTATACATAAGATGCATAATTATACATAATTATATACAATAATTAAAATTTTTAATGTATCAGCTATAATCAACATAAATAATGTGCAAGTGGGGAGGAGCTATAATTTATTTAATTATGTTTACTATTCTAATTTCAAAGCAAGAGGCTATTTATGGAGTTGTCCATGCTCTTATGTTTCATTGTCAAGGTACCGGTACAGATGAGAGAGAAATATCCAGGTTTTGACACAGAACCATTGTAGTCCTTTTTACTATTCTCCACTCCCTCTTACCTGGCAGGATTCTGAGAACATATGTAAATCACTACCATCTATGTAGAAAGACACATGATGGCCCACAGGTCACCAGGGGAGGTTGTAAACAGGCAAGTCTTAGTAGTCACGTCAGGAATGTCATTATTCTTGGGCAAGTGGGGAATAGAATTAATGCATCCAGCTCATCAGGAATGAAACTCATTAACTTACGTGATGGGAAATAAGCAGTAGTGAAACTTCCAGAGGTAACCACTCAGTTTATGTACATTTTCTATATATGTATTTTTCTCAAGTGTCCAAGGATGGTAGGTTATCGTCTTCATTTAAATGTCTACCCATGCTGGGGCGCCTGGGTGGCGCAGTCGGTTAAGCGTCCGACTTCAGCTAGGTCACGATCTCGCGGTCCGTGAGTTCGAGCCCCGCGTCGGGTTCTGGGCTGATGGCTCGGAGCCTGGGGCCTGTTTCCGATTCTGTGTCTCCCTCTCTCTCTCTGCCCCTCCCCCGTTCATGCTCTGTCTCTCTCTGTCCCAAAAATAAATAAACGTTGAAAAAAAAAATTAAAAAAAAATAAATGTCTACCCATGCCTAACGATCAGTGAACAACAAGGGTCTAGTTTTTTGTTTTGTTCTGTTTTAATTTAGCTTTAACCTCTGCCTGTAAATGCAATGTTTGGCCTGGAGTTATGCTTAATATATTTTTCATTAATTAAATCAATATGGAGATAAGTGAATAAACTCACAGGTGTTTCTTCAGGCAAAATACAAATCTTATCTAGCAAATGATTTTTGTTCTACCACTTTATTTGTAGTATTTCAAATATTAAGGAATTTTTTATGTTGAAACAATTGATTTCATAATAAGTAACTTAACTAATGCTAATTTATTAAAGTTATACAAGTATCTGAAACAAGGCTTAGTTGTTTGCTTTTTTCTAGAAGTTTTGTGGTTTCATGTCTCATGTAGTATTTAGTTGTTTGTCTAAACAATGTCTGTCACAATTTCTGTGGTGTTGGAACAAAATTAGAAATAAAAATATTTTTTTATCTTAAAGCTTTCTATTTAATTATTGTATAAACAAGGATAAATGCTGTAACAATTTAGGAGTGTACATATCATGCAGACACATAGTTTATGCTGCAATATATATACAATGAACAAATAATTGACTGAAAAGATGTTTTTATATATGTTGTTGAAAAATGTCATGACTCTTGGACATTAAAACAAATTACTTAATTTTTAAGTCAAACTATCTGGTCTTACTAAGGCAATAACTTTCCTTTTAGAGATATGTGTTTAACTTCCGATTATATTTACATAATCACTTACTATCTTATGTGTACTGTAAATTTCTAAAAATCCATCACTTAGGCACCCTGATCTCTAATAGTTATCTTTTCAATAACAAGAGTTTTAGACTATGAGAGCTATAATTGATCACATAATGACTACTCCACTCATCCACATATTCACAATGTGCTCAAATATAACATATGAAAATCTCCAGGTAAGCAGAATATACACTTTGAAAACAAAACAACACAACTGACAAGATGTCAGATCTCTTTCGTGTAGGCCATTGAGGCGTTGCCCAGGCCTGGCAGGGATGTGTGGCCTGCCGCACCTCCTTTGCACGCCCTCTCTGGTCTCGCACATGATGGCCCACAAGCAGATCTACTACTCGGTCAAGTACTTCCGGGAGCACTGTGAGTACCGCCATGTCGTGTTATCGAGAACTTTCCAAATAAACACCGAAAACCCATCTGATATCTAACGAGGAGTGGAGGAGACTTGGTTCAACAGACTCCAGCGGAGGCTTGGCTGGGTTCAGTATGTGATCCAGGAGCCAAACCTGCATATTCTTCTCTTTAGATAACCTCTTCCAAAAGATCGGCAAAAATGAAGTATCTGGGGATCATCGATTAAATCTTTTTCAACTGTAATGTATATGTGTATATTAGGTAGTATTCAGTGAATACTTGAAAAAGTGTACAAATCATTCACCCATACCTGCACGTGAGCTGTATTCTTCACAGCAACAGAGCTCAGTTAAATGCAGCTGCAAGGTTACCGCACAGTGTTTAAGATGAAATTTCTTCTGGTCAGTTTTTCTCTTAAGACAAGTATCTGTTTGACTTCGCCTGTTACTTTTGGTAAATAAAGTTTGTATGCTGCATTCATCAAAAAAAATTTTTTTTGTATATCTGTAAATGTGTAAGATGCCTTCAAATAGTTATTTTGCCCAAAGTGTTTTAGCAGATTGTCATTGTAAGTATATATGTATAAAAACCACTTAAAAATTTTTTAACATTTATTCGAGTGACAGAGACAGAGTGTAAGCAGGGGAAGGGTGAGAGAGAGGGAGAAACAGAATCTGAGGCAGGCTGCAGGTTCTGAGCTGTCAGCACAGAGCCCGACACAGGGCTCGAACTCACGAACCGTGAGATCATGACCTGAGCTGAAATCAGACATTTAACCGACTGAGTCACCCTGGAGCCCCTAAAAACCACTTTATTTAAATATACATAATAAAACTGAATTCACTGACTGCATTTGTTTATAGCTAAAGACCTCTCAAAGATTTCAATTGTTTTCTTTAAAAATTTGGGGGTGGAAATCCAACATCTAATATAAGCTAATAAGAGTAAATTAAGTCAAATATCTAGAACTCAAAACTTCACAGTAGCATCAATCAGTCAATCAATCCAAACACTGATAGAAATATAGAATTAAAGGTCTGTGGGTGGGGGGTGTTCTAACCTATAGAAAATCAAGAATAAGGAGTACAGTGGTCTTCCTGACAGAGACCATGTAACTAAAAAGATAACAGAGTGAAATATTTAAACTGTTAGAAGAGGGACACCTGAGTGGCTCAGTTGGTTAAATGTCCAACCCTTGTTCTTGTCGCAGACCATGACCTAATGGTTCATGAGTTCAAGCCCCGCATGGGGCTCTGTGATGACAGTGCAGAGCCTGCTTGGTATTCTCTCTCTCCCTCTCTCTCTGCCCCTCTCCTGCTTGCACACACACTCCCTCTCAAATTAAATAAATAAACTTAAGAAAAAGTGTTAAGAGACATAAACAAAACAACAACAACAAAACCCTAGAAATCTTTATCCAGCAAAATTACCATTCAAGAGTAAAGCAGAAATAAAAACTAAAGACTTCCCATGTCTTTTTTTTTTTTTTTTAAAGAGAGAGAAAACACAAGTAGGGGAGAAGGGCAGAGTTAGAGAGAAAATCCCAAGCAGGCTTCATGCTCAGCATAGAACCAGATGTAGGGCACAATCCCACGACCCTCGGATCATGACCTGAGCGGAAATCAAGAGTCAGACACTCAACTAACTGAGACACCCAGGCACCCCAAAGACTTCCCACATCTTGAGTTTGAACTCCACGAGTAAAGAAACCAAGTCATGTGGTCTGACAAAACCCCAGTGCATAAAATTATACCCAATGCATATTTTGTTCTAAAAAATGCTTAGGGGAGGAAGGAGGTCATCAAGGTAGAAGGCAAAAAAGAATGCAGGAAAGAAGGAGAAATGGAGGGAAGGAAGAAGGGAATGAAATTAATGTACCACATAAATCTTGATGTATGCCTTAAGTAAATTGATGCATGCTGGTGGACTTATTCAAACAGGTTAAATGTAATGGAGTAAGTTGGGAGAATTTTTGTTTGTTTGTTTTCTATTTAGTTTTTGAGAAATTTTAAGGTAGTTATCGCAGATATCTAACAATTCATGTAGACATCTAGGTAGGGATCCCACTTTTCATTTTCATTCATCTGTTTATAGTATTAATTAGCTTTCAACATGAAGAAGATCATTTAGGAAAAAGTAGAGAATTAGAATAGAAATTTTCTTAGGAACAAACCTTGAAGAATTCAGCTACAGAGTGGGATACAAAGGAAGCTCTGAATTAGTGGCAACAGTTGCAAAAAACACTAACTGAATTACAAGTTTAAGAAAAAGAAAATCAACATTAACGACAGAAAGCTGTTTTATTTGCATTATACTACTGCCCTAAAATTGGTTTAGGAGTAGAACTACATGTGCACCCTGGCGAAATATTTTGTCTGAACTACTGACATGTTACAGAAGAATGGGAAAGACACAGAACTTGAGATTAGTAGCTTTAAAACAAAAGATGTGAAGAGGTAAGAAAAGTCTGCTCAGTCTACCTCTCTATCCTAAAATTAATTTGAATTGAGGCTAGAACAGTAGGGATACAGCCTACATGTCAACAAGCTCTGCCCAGAGGATGGATCCCCATTTCACCCAGCAACTGAAAACCTGACCCTCTGGTCGGCTATGAGTTGGAGGAATGAAGCAGAGACTTCTTTTCTGAGATGACATATTGAGAACTGGAGACAGTGTCCTCTAGCTAGTGTTCGACTGACTACATCCAGAAGTGAAAGCAAATCTTTACTGAAGGAATGTTTCCCTACTATAGGCTTGTAGGACTTGAGAATATTCAAATCAAAGTGTGGATTTGCAAAGATCACCTAGAATAAGATAAGGCAGTCTACTACAAGTGAAATTTGGCTAAAGATGGAAATAATACGTTTAAAATACCAAAGTCTGAGTGAATTAAAGTTATGCTATAAAGACTATAAAGGACATATGCATGGAATTTTTGAAGAAACAAAAGAAACAATAAAAATATTCCTTCAAAAGATTATTAGGAATTAGCTCTCTTAGAATGGATTTTCTATATGTAAAGTATGTAAGTCAAAATATTGGTTAAACAGCATGTTAAAATGGACTAAAACAATCTCTACGTCAAAGGCATACATATTCAAATTATGAAAAAAACAATAAGATACATGAAGGATAAGTTGAAATTTAACGTATATTATCAGCATCTCAGATGCAGAGAGCTGAAGGAATGGAGATAGAATAACACTTAAAAAGATAATATTTGGGTTTTATGCTGTATCTGAAACAGGATTAATAAAATGGAACTCAAGCCCAAACACACCGTGTGAAATTACAAATCGCCAAAGACAAAAACAAATATTTAATGCAGCCACAGGAGAGAGATTATGTGAAAGGATTGAAAATTCAAATTGCAGCAAAAATAGAGGACCAAACAGGGGAATACTGTCATCATAAGGTTGAGAGAAAGTATTAATCTAGAATATATACCCCAAAATACCATGTTGGATGCTGTCCTCTTCACTCACACTTCTTGTGCTCCGGGTTCCTGAAAATTTGTGGTGAGCATCAATCAGCTCTCTCGGAGGGATCTACTGCTACAGTTTCAGCCACTGGGGGTCATCAGCTGGAGATCGGAGGATGGAGTTATAAAAGTTGAGATGATTACTCCTTAGGGTTTTTTTGTTTTTCTCTGCAGGTTCATAGGTGATGGAGTTTCTTCTTTCAAAGTCCTCAAATCATTTGCATTTGCCCTTTACTACCCCTATAGCTCTTCCTGGTTGTAGTTTCCTGCCTCATCAGCTCTCCAGGCCTCGAGGAAGAATTTCTCCCTGCTGTTTCTAGCCTCAGAATGCTTCATTAGACCTAGCTGATTTTCATGATCTGATCACACTTTGGCACATAGTCTATTCTGTATTATTTCTTCTGAATACGCATTCTGTTCTATTATGACACCATTAATAGTATCATGTCATGATTTAAATAGCAATATGTCATGATAAATAGAGTTTACTGCTAGAAAATATAATAATGGGATATCTAGAGAAGAAATATCAGGAAGAAGAAGAAACTTAATAAAAAAGAAAAAGCTATATACAAGGTCTTTAGAAACTTTTGTGAATCATCTGAATAAAGTCTAGTGCCTGTAACAAAATAATAATAACAATATTAACAAGAACGCTCAATATTCCATGCGGCTAAAATAACTCAAATGCTAACCACAAATATTAAGGTATTTGGATGAAGATGATCATAGTTAAACTGTTCTAACCTTTTTTAGTACTGAGAAGAGACCTTTAAATTTCAATTTTGCTAAGTTAAATATGGCCAAATTTTGAATCTATTACTAGACATTCTATGTACAAACTATAAATAGTAGATGTAAATAAATATGAAATAAAAAAAAAAACAGACAACATTCAACCATCTCGAAAAAATGAACAGAGGGAAAAAGAAGTATAGACAAAGGATCACAAATAAACCAGTCACAAAAAAAAAAAAAACAAAAAAACATGGGGTCCCTCGGTGACTCAGTCAGTTAAGCATCTAACTCTTGCCTTCAGCTCAGGTCACGATCTCCCAGTTCGTGCATTTGAGCCCCGCATCAGGCTCCATGCTGACAGTGTGGAGCCTGCTTGGGATTCTCTTTCCTCTGTCTGCATCCCCCTGTCTCTCAAAATAAATAAATAAACTTAAAAAAAGATAAATATTGCATAATCCCATTTAGATAAGATATCTAAAATAGTGAAATTGATAGCATCAAAGAGTGTAATGGTTGTTGCCAGGAAGTGACAGAGGGAGAAATGTGGAGTTATTAATTCATAGGCACAAAGTTTCAGTTAAACATGATAAATAGGTTCTAGAATTCTGCTGTGCAATATTTTACCTATAATTACACCTAAAATTTGGTTAAGAAGGTAGATCCCATGTAAAGTGTTCCTACCACAAGAAAATCGATTCTAAAAAGTTTTATATTATGTAAACTGTTATAAGAAAAAATAGAAATGTTTCAATAAGTCCACTAAGTGTTAAAGAAAATAAAGCAGAATTTAAAATCAACTCAGACTGAAAATCAGTGATGGATGGTTTGTAGTGGGTCGCTTACGAAAGAGTGGCACAGACAGGGTAGGACATGTTACCTTTTTTTTTTTTTTTTCCCTTGACAACACTGAACAGAGCCAGAAGCCAAAAATGAAAAACAATATGTAGTAAACACACCATAAAAAATAGAAGCCTCCTTTTCACAGGATATATCACAGCTATGAAGAGATGGTCGAGAATTCATGGAGTGTAGTTATGGATTCAGTCAAATGGGTGAATGTACCCTGAAGGAATATGGCTCATCTTTATTATGTCCTCAACAACCTGACTTCCTGAGTCTTCTTTATTTTCCTGGGAAACTACATTGTACACAAAGACCCTCCATACTCAGTGGGCTGGAAAGTTGATGGTCTTCATTTTGTCAGGCAGTCAGGAAAGGGGTAGTGTATGTACATTGGTAGAAGCAGGCACAAAGAGGTGATTCTTAGAAAATCTCACTACTAAATCTTAGGTAATATAAGCACTCTGCAAATCTTGTCCAATACTAATATTTAACGTGGCATTTTGAGTTGTCTGAGTTAACCTCCTTGCAGTCTCAGCTTTAGAGTTAAGGCAGGGTCTCCAAAGGCTGAGAAGCAAGGAAAAATGTCTGTCTAGACTCTCATTGTGGGACTCCCCAAACACATAAGTTATATTTCAAACACCACAGTTGAGAACCTTTAAACAATTCAGGAGTGAATATTCTTTACTCACAAAAATGAAAACCTAACTAGACAGGCTATTCTTGGACAGGTTCTCTATGTACCATTTTTGCTGATATAACCAGAGCGTGACTGCAAATTCAGGCAGTACTTATTTCAACTTTGTTTATCACCCTTTACCTCTTAAGTGTTTAAAGTACCCAGGAATTGCTTACGTAGGTTGCACAGAGAAGTCAAAATCCTGTACGGCACAAACTTTAAATTGTTCCCACTTATTTGTTCTTCTTGTTTATTATACCTGCCTCATTCCAAAAAGAATTTGAGGCAGCAATGTGTTGCTTAGTTACTGGTATGTAAGTTATAAATGACAATTTAGCTGCCAGGGAGTTTATAATAATAGCAAACCAAAAAAAAAAAAAATGAATGCTAAGGATATTTCTCCTTATATGCACCCATAAATAATTGCAATCCACTCTGAATTAATAGAATGAAATGAGCACTTTTAAAGAGGAGAAACAAAGTTCTATTTTTATCATCTTTTAAACACCAATTATGACTTTTAAAACTCTTATATGCTAATAAGATTAAGTAAAAATTCTGTTATCTGCAATAATAGATATCCACAATGACACTACATTTTATAGTGCATTTCAGTGTATTAAATTTTGAGAATTATAAATATTTCTGAAGGACTATAAAGAGGTAAATAAATATTTTAGTATGACATATTTCTTACAAAATTATTTCTTTAAGGTTTCCTATTTCTTGGCCTAATATCCTATTTATTAAAAAATTAAAATCTCTTTAAATGTTTTTATTCTTTTCATAAATATAAAACTACTATATTGTCTCATTAATATGTTGTATTATATTTATGGACATGATGTAATTGTAATTTTTATTGTATTAAACTTGCCATAGTGTCTTTACATGTAGTTGTTGGCTTTACAATTTCAAAAACTCAGTTTTATCTTTATAGCTCAAATTATCAATCTCTAAAAGAGGGCAAATTCACTAGTGAAATTAATTTGAGACTGGCTGATAAGTTAAAATGGCAATTTGTCTATGTAAAATATGTTAACAGATATCATCTGATCACTAGAATGGAGGTGTAGTAAATTTATGATCCCAAAAGTAGTGTAGGTATAAAAATAGTTCACCATTCATAGAAAAGAAGAAAGAAATGTGACTTATCTTAAGGTAAATTTCCATCCACTTATCTTCATCTAGTGAATTTCTCTTCTCTATTTCAGGGATGAATCCGTTGCCTACAAATAAACCATGGGTTTAAGACACATTATTTGAGAAGTAAAAACCAATACATGATTTTTTGCTTACTTTTTCTTAAGCATAAAAAGCCCATCATTTTTCTCTGTTTAGAGGTAAAAAACATGTAAGAGTTTTCAGTATTGTATATCTATATTTTACTTTGCCTCAGTTATAGCCATATGTATAATTCTGTTTTAGAAAAGCCTCCTTATTTATACACACAAAAAATCACCTACAAACCACAGCTAAAGATGTATTAATTTTGGGAATATCCCCCCAATATCCATGTTAAAAGTAAATCCTGGTTATTGTACCAAAAGTGACAACTCCTAAACTTATATTCATACTTTAGAGCTTTTTTGTGTCTGGGATTTAAAGTCGGTCATGATTTAACTTCACACATATTACTTGACCTTTTAACTTTTCAAAAAAACAATTTTTTAGGTTAACAAAACATTGTAAAATTATTTGCTGTCTTAAGCAATTAGATTGCCTCAATTTATATGTGGTATATTATTATCAAGACCACTATATATCTGTAAGTCAGTAATGTGGTGAATGAAACCAGTAATTAGGAAAACAAAATTAAATAAAATGCAGTATCTGTAGGCTTATTCTTGGCTTTGGTGATGGATATGTTAATTAGGCTGAATGGGATGGTTATCTCACAATGTATATATTGTATATACAACATCAAGTTGAATATTTGTACACCTTAAATGTATACAATTTTTATTTATCACTTGACCTTAACACAGATAGGGGAAATGTGTAGGATATCTTTAGAATAGTCATAGAAGGCATTCTCGTGGAGTATCTCCCTTTGGTTGCAGCTCAGATGTATTGTATCAATACTTAATCGGTATAAACTACCAACTTATCATTATCAATGTCTTCAAACCCAATAATGTAGTAGTCGTAGTAGTCGTAGTACTCATAGTAACTGAAGTAGTAGAAAGTTTCAAATTAATATTGGATATTTACAAAGACTTTGTCCTGTGTAGACATTTTTTTAAAAGAAGATCCAAATATTTTACTCAGCTATAAGTTTAGAACCATTTAGTATTTGTCTCCACAGCTAGACAAATAAGTGTTCTTACCAACAATAATCTTATATTGTGTGATTCCCTAAAGAGAGCTATGACCAATTGGTAAGGTAAATCTATAATAGCATTAATTGCATGTATTAGTTACACCCAAGAAGGAAGTATTACTTTGAAACACATTCAAAAAGTGTGGTTTATTTTAGGTCATTCTTGGAATAGGAAGATAAAGATTCTTACTTTATTTGTTTTTAAACTCTGGCAAGCCAGTCTCAAGAAAAAAGTCAGACTGCTCAATCATCAGCTAATGAAACTGAGGAGAAACAACATTGATATTTTTAAAGTAATATTTCTTATTTTTTCCAGAAATAAAGACTGGTGGAATCCTTTCAGGAGGAAACAACCTGTTTAGCAGGTATATAAATAGCGATATTCCACCTATAACATTTCTACTAAATTATAATCCTTCCTCCACTCAATGTTTCCTATTTTGAAGTAGCCCATTCTCTTCCCAAGGTAAATTATTTCTCATGTAGAATCCTCAGACTATTTAAAGGGATTAAAGACCCAGAAGGAAAATTAGTATTAAAATTATTACATACTAATTATAAATAATTTATTTTAATAAAGAGTAATTATGGAAAATTAATTTTTAATACTTTCATTTCACATGCTATATTGACTTGAAAGATATAATAGTTTAGCTTTGGACTGAAAAAAGAAAGAACAATTAATTATTTTAATAATACCTCAATGTACACATAGTCTAGTCATTTTACTTGAATAAGGATTTTTAAAATAATCTTGAAAATTCTCAGACAAGTTAGCAATACTACTAAGAAAATAATATTTTAACTGCTTTCATGCATGCTTGGCCTTTAATTTAAATGTAGTATTGTTTTCAGCAAGGCTATTTTTTACAACCTTACTGATTGAGTTGTGAATGTTTAATGTTTAAGGTAATTAATGCAGCTTTCTTATGATATAATGAAAAGATTCTTTCATCTGTACTGTACCTTTAGTGTGTGACCATATACTTTTTTCTGCATTATTTGTATATAATTCTTTCCAGCATTTCATAAGAGAAAACGTTATGTCTAGTTCTACTCATGAAACTCTTCTGTCATGTGGGTATGGTTGCTATCTTCTCTGATAACGATTCTGTTGAGAATAATCATCACTTAATATATAATAGTTGAGAAGCAATTTGGCAAAGCTGAGTGAGAAGTCACCTGTGATGATATTCCACAGACACAAATTTCAAACATTTCTTTCTAACTCTGTTTCTTTTTCTCTTTTTTCTCTGTCCCTCTTTCTTTCTCCTTCAGCAAGACTGATGTTTTCCCAATACAAATTCTGAATTAAATAACATACTTTTAAAAGCACAGATAAGTTGTTGATAAAAAATAAGGTAAATAACTGGTGGCCAGAAAAAAAAATAACAAAAAACCAGGATGAGAAATCAGTACTCTTAAGGATTTCTAACTTGGACTAATGTCTTGAGTTTATATCAAAGTCAGAGACCAGTTCTTCAGCCCATGTTAAATTTTTATTTGGAACTGAGATGCCTGATTAAATCTTGAAATTTTAAACTGTGAAAATTTCATTGGTAAGGTGACTAAAAGACAAATATTTAGCCTTTTAGTAGTAAGGGAAGTAGGGTCTTTGCATAATTCTTAGTTTGGGAACTTTGCATCCACTATCTTGAATGCAAATACATGTAGGCCAATAAAGTGAAATCCATGCTAAGAGATGATAATAAAATATAATTTTAGAGGATATTACCTATGTTTTCCTGGAAGAAGCAAATGCAAAATCTTCTCAGAAAAGATGCAAATTAGGGGTGCCTGGATGACTCTGTTGGTTAAGTGTTGGACTCTTGGAATTGGCTCCAGTCCATAATCTCACCATTCTGGGATGAGCCCCTTTGCATAGGGGCTCTTTGCTGACAGCTTGAAGCCTGCTTGGGATTCTCTCACCCCTCTCTTTCTGCCCCTCCCCTTCTCGCACCAGTGT